>NW_009941367.1:29593-42759 GCF_000696875.1 Nestor notabilis | reverse complement strand
GGTGGTCAAAGCTGCTAGCGCCCTCGGCGTGCGGGCCCGACCTCTGCTTTCGCATCGCTCCGAGCCACAGTTGCGGCCCTGGATGTTACACACAGAAGCTTCGCCTCGTGTTTAGCATCAGGGAGTAAGGAGGGATGGTCCTGTTAACGGGGGAGACTGTGTCACGCCATAGTATTTATTCCTTATTGCGTCTGCAATAAAAATGAAGCTTTTGAATGAGGTAAACTTCAGGCTGCTCTCAAATCTTTTAACTCTGTTAGCTGGCAAACAGGTTCTTCTGACAGTAGTGAAAAGGGGTTGTTGTCATGTATGGATTTGGAGAATATAAGAAGTGAACTGCCAGCTGATAAAAGCAGAATGAGCCCTCTGTAGATCCTGGTTATACATGTACAGGTGTCTGCACAGAGCAGTGTGAAGGAATGTGGCCTAAACTGAATCAGCAAATTCACCATCTCCTCATGAAGCAGAAGTTTCTGCTCAGAAACATCAATCAAACAAGTTATACACGTGTTATTTAAGACATTCAAACGTGTAGAAGAAAGCTATCTGGGCTTTTATTGCATAACTTAATATATATCCTTTATTTGACAGAGTATTCCAGAGACCACCTGTGACTGTTTTCAAGATAGTGCCACTTAGTGAGGTTATGGGAGTAAAGAAGCCATGTCAGAAGAAGCTGTTACTGAGACACGATTTTCTCTGAAGACGGTAGCCTTACGGGTATTTCACCTTCCCCTTTCCTGGTATCATTCTCTTAACCAGGTAATATGTATTATCAACATATTGTCACTTTTGATGTGCATTTAGGAGTTTAATACTTTTAATTATAATGTTGTACTTGCTCTTCTGAGCTTCATGTGAGTTAAATTTGTACAAAATACCTTGATTTTTAGTTTATTTAGAACATTGAACCAAAGTGGGGGGGTTCTTATCTTTTTCTCCTAATAAACGCTTAGTGCATCATCCTACATCAGACTGAAGAGATTGCTTTATCTTCAATGTCAATATGTCTTCATTTTGCAACAGCGCAATGGCTCTCATTGAATCAAATACCAAAATCCTCAATTTGTCTTTTTTTTTTTTTTTTTTTTTCCTTTTTGGTAGAAGCTTTGAGGCATTTCAAAACTAAACATAACTGTCATTAAATTTTGTATAATGGTATTGAGTGGGGTCTGAAATACTTTCTAGGTTGCCAGTGCCACTCATCAAATTAATCTGAATGATAAGTGGCATATGACTGTGTTTATTTGACTTACAGAAAGAGCTTCTTCAAATAAAATCTTAAGGCTCTACTAATCATAGCATTTCCTTTAACAGATGGCCCTGAAGTGACTTATTTTTATTTTCTTGTATTGATATTACAGGCTAGTTTTCACTAGCCTAGAATGCAGTAACTCAAGTCTAGATGATGAAAAGTACATCGCAAGCTATGTTTTCAGGTTGCCAAAAGCTGGAAGTATTGTGAAGTGATACTTCTTGTCTGCAGGGAATCCTAAGATTTGTCCCTAGAACATCTTCATGTTAAAGACAGGGAGGAGGAGCTGTAAATTGTGTTGTGGAGGTTCAAAGAGAGGTGTTAGTTGCCTATGTGATAGGCAGCTATGCCTGACTACATATGTGATAAATGATAGACTGAAATAAGTCAGAATTACTTGAGAAAGTATGAAGTCTTCAGTCATATCCCTCAGAGAATAAATTTCTTGAAGAGTGAGCCACATTCTAATGCCATAATACACAGGATGAAAAAAAGAGTCTCTAGCTGGTTGTACAGAACATGATTCAGTAGATTTTTCTTTCTATTCTGTGTATGTGGAATCATTGACAAAGATAACTAAAAAATAATATAATTAGGAATGCCAATAATAATTTTTAAAATAGCTATTAGAAGATCCTAATAAAGTTCTGCCTTTAAAACCAATTTTCTTTAATGTGACTGTATTTGATTTTTACTGAAGTAGATGCTTTTAAGCAACAGCTATGTCATTTTTCATATTTGCATGTAAATGCTTTTCATAATTTTACTGCATATAAAACCAGAATGAGACCGTTTTCAATCATAACTGCATCTGATCATTTTTTTCTGTATCTACGTTAAAATTCTCACTGCAAGATCACAGATTTCTTTTTTACATTGCAGCGTATTTATGCCCTTTTTAAATACCATGTGCAACTCCATTATCTGCAACTATTAGCTTTCCTCTCCTCGGCGGTTTTCATTTCACTGTTAATTTATTCATGACTGTGTTTGTAGGCACAGATAAATTTATAAAAATCCATTTACAGTTCTTTGAAACTTTAGTTTAGCATTTAATTCTATGAACTTTTTTAATCTCAGTTATTTGGTTATTAACTCTTTTCTGTGAAATGCAAATCTTTTGTATGTGTTTGTGCTGCGTTTCAGTGATTTCCTTCTCCTCGCAAAGTACAGTGCTAGCTTTGCAGTCTCAGTCAAGACAGATTACCACTAAGGACAGGGTTCTCGAGTCAAAGGTGTTTGACTTGCTGATTGTGAACTCAATGCAGAGCAAAGCTTTCAGTGTTTCTTTAACTTACACAGCTCTGATAGTATTAACCAATTGCACAGCAACCAGTGACTGCCAGAGCGCAGTGGTATTCTGTGTTGCCAGCTTCTCTCTTGTATGAGGAAACATGTTTCAGAAACATCGTATTAGCCCCAGGACTATTTTTTCCCAGCAGTCTGTTTCTCAAGCAGCCTAGATTTCCAAAAGATTTTGTGAATGTGGACTCCAATTTCCAGTTAAATGGCTCTTTTTTTCTTTATGTATCTTGTAACTTTGAATTTTATAAACTTCTTTAATGGGTTTTAATTCCAGTTCCTCGTATATATGGTTCTTATTTACTAATTTAAATGTCTATAAACCCATGATTGATCTGTATCCAAAATAAAATGTAAGAAATAATAATAAAAAAAAAGGTTTAGAGAAATATGTTTAAATACATGATCTTCCCAAATTGAAACACCATGCAAATGTTAGCTTTTGTATCTTTCACTCTTTCATAGTGCAGGTGGTAATCTAGTTGCGAAGGGTGGGTTTCCTTTCAGTACTTTTTTTGCTGTTAGAGAATTAATTGAAGCCCTGCGTTGTCCTGACATTAAAAATAAATCAATGAATTAAAAATAAAATAAAATTGTCTGAAAGTCACTTACTTAGATCTCTGAAGTTCATGGATTTGCAATATACCTTATAGTTCTCGCTGCTGCTCGCTTTGTCACACCAGCCCCTTTGTAAACCCTGTCACCTTCTGGCCATCACAAATTTTGAGCAGCAGTTAGTTGTGTCCTTTCTCGGTTTCTTCACAGGCTGTGTGAGAGCAGCATCTCTTATGTCCCTCAGACAAGCTGTGGCCTAGGTTGAACACTGCCAAGGGAGAGTAAGAGGAAGGGTGGGAGTTAAGGAGCATATACTTCTAATGAAGTCACACTCTTATTTTCAGATAAAGCTCTCCCCTGGGTTAAAGAAGCTTTTCACGGTAACAGCAGTGAGTGCGATATCTGTTATTTTTCTGGCCCATCACTTTAAAAGAAGACGTGGAAAGAAAAACAAGAAAGTGCCACCATGGGAACCAAGTCATCTAGTACTAGAGTGTACCAAAGCAGCTGCATCAGAAAAAGGTACATGAAGGAACCCCAAGTATTTTTGTTTTCTTGGGGGGAGGAAAAGGGGTGCGAAGGGAAGGGTGTGCATAACTGTGTAGTAGTAAACCAAACTATTTTCATTTAATGCTGAGTAGATTTGAATTGTTAAAGTAGAAATTGTGCAAAATAGGAGCAAAATTACAGTGTCTTAAAATAAGCTGGTCTTGTTCTCAAAGGTGAAGTTTTAGTCATGAATTTGGATTAAAACTTTTTTACCGGTAGTGTATTAACAGTCAGGTTTGCTGTCTTGTGGATATACCTCAATACTGAGAAAAGCAGATTTAATTTTTTATAGGATGGGAAAATAATTATGCTCAAATGCATGGTTATTGTTACAGATGTTGACTGTTGTAATTTATAGCTTCTCCTGTGGAAGGGTAAATAAAAGAATAATTGTTGCATGCTTCTAAAGGTATTTTGTTGAAAAGAGTAAATGCAATTCCTGATAGATCTCGCTAATGAAAGGTACAGTATTTTGAGTCTGCAGCAGCTTTAACATCAGTGTATCTCTTAGGTTCTAGCTGTTCCAGTAGTCGGCAAAACTTGACACTTTCTCTGAGCTCTGTGAAGGAAAAAGGATCTCAGTCTTGTATCTATGCAAATGGCGGACTTTTCAGTAAATGCTCTGGTTCAGTTCAAAGCCTGGCCTCGGTAAGCAAGAGTTTTTTAAGGCTCTTCAATGTCTACTGACTTGCACTGAATATGCATCTAATGGTTTCACTGGGCTGAAAGTACTTTCTTGACAAGCTGCACAGGTGGCTAGGGGTGCTGAGAAGGCCGTTGTACTTACTAGGTAGTAAAACCAGTTTCTAGGCAGGTAGGGTGGATGTACTGTACTCTGGCAGGAATATAGTTTTAAGGACACTCTGTGCAACAGCATTTCAAGTTTTGTTTATTTTTTGAAGGTTCAGAGTGCCACTTCTTGTCACAGTTGTGCTTGTGGCAATTCAAATTCCTGGGATAAAGCAGATGAAGATGATATTAAACTTGTCAATATTCCAGTGACCACACCTGAAAATTTGTACTTGATGGGTAAGTCATAGTAAGAATATTAATTATCTACTAACAATGAGTGTAAATAATTTCTTGGGTTTATGGCAAAGTGACACACTCTATTAGCGTGGTATTCTTTCACAGTATCCTGTTGGCATGTATATAAGAACATTTCCATAAAATAATTATATCTTACTTGATCTAGAGAATAGGTTTTGTTTTATTCCCGTATTTGTAGTAGTAATCCATCAAATTACTTTTAAAAATAAATAGGAAAAATACATTGGGCATTGTTGCTTTAATAGTGAACTCCTTTGTCGTATTAAAAGGGCATTTCCATTCTTTTTTAGAATGGAAATTAATGTTGTTTTAAAAGCTTATGTCTCTGCTATAGTCGTGCTTATTAGCTACAACATTTCCTGCCACTCTAAAATGTGCATACATATGGAAGCTGCGTGTTTGATGGAATGGAGGTATTCCTGATCTCCCCTAGGTATGGAGCTTTTTGAAGAAGCACTGCGTCGGTGGGAGCAGGCACTAACTTTCCGCAACAGGCAAGTTGAAGATGAAGCAAGTTGTGGTTCCATTAAGCTGGGAGCAGGAGACGCAATTGCAGAAGAAAGTGTAGAAGTGAGTATACTCAAGCTATAATCTACTGCTGCTGCCCTAACAATTCATTGCACTTTGTTACCTGAATCTTTTTAGCTTCTAATTCTATTTCCTAAACTGAGAATGGACTCAAATTTCCAATTTAGTGGTGTTGCGTTTAAAGGATACCTAGTTTTGTTCCTTTTGATTTCTTTGGTTGGTTATTTGGAGGAGGGTGGGGGAAGAGAATTAGCGTTATTTGTTTTTTAGCAATCGCTATTGCATCAGTGTTTGCTTCTGGGTGGTATTAACCAAGCATTCTAGTTCTCTCCACAAAATCCCTTGGGTCATCGCTTTCTTTTATGACTATGTGAGAGGATACCTGCTTAGCAAAGATAAAGGTCTTGGGAAAGATGATCAATTTATGAATAGTCACAAATAATGTGCATGAACTTTATTTATATTCCTTTGTTCCTTTGAACTAAATGCTAAAAATATTTTGAAATAAGCATATACCTGTGTGGCTTTCATTATTTCTAGTGCATTAAACATCACAGGTAAAGTACTTTAAGATTTAGACTTTATTTTTATTGAGCTAAGTAATACACATGTATGTTTAAAAAAGTGTGTATGTTTTGGATGTTGAAATATTCATCTGACAGTGTCAGTGGCATGGTTTGATCTTTGAAGGCTTAATAGTCTTAGATTTTACAAAGGAATCTTACAGGCTATAAACGAATAGAAAATATTCTAATATCTATCCACTTGCAGGATATCATTAGTGCTGAATTCATTCATAAGCTTGAATCCCTTCTTCAAAGAGCTTACCGTCTTCAGGAGGAGTTTGAAGCCACCCTTGGGGCCTCTGATCCTGCTTCTCTAGCTAATGATATTGGTAAGTACTCCTCTATTTTACATTTTGATTGGTTGTAATAATGACTCTTGGAGGGGGGAGAGAGTCAAGAAAGTATTGAGTCATCAGAATTATGTTTATCAGAAAATTAAGAGAAAAAAATTCAGGGTCTTTACATTATTAGGTAATGTTTGATGTAATGCTTGTATTTTAGTTAAGAATGAACTGAGAGGAATTTTTTTTCTTTGTGGCTTGTCAGTATACTTGAGAATTTTCATAATACTTCTCAATTTTCTGAAGGTTATGTTGTCTTGGGTATTTAAACATTTATGCAGAGAATATATGACCTTTGAACTGTCGAACTGTATGTATATACTTTTTCTTTGTTTGTTTGTCAGTCAGAATTTTTTTACAAAAAAACAACCCTAAAATCAAACCAGAAAGACACTGTTTGAAACATGTATCTGTTGCCAAAGCTCTTATCCCTGGTGATTGAAATGTATCACAGTTATGAGTAACTAAACCCAGGATTTTAAATGGCAAATATGGTAAGTAGTTGCTGCAAGACATGCAGATTAAGTACTGATAGTTTGATTATTTTTATTTAAAGACTTGGTTTAAGGTGTTTTTAAAGACTGATACTGTTATGCACTTTCATAATTCAAGGTCAAGCATCTGATCTCAAATAACTGTCAGACTTTAAAGGCAGAACATGTTCTGGGATTAGTTTTAGTCAGAAGTCTTGTTTGTTAGGCTTCAGCTTGACTGACACAAGGTGGCAGTACTCTCATCTCGTAGCCCTCATGTTCTCCTGAAATTCCTAAATACAGCTCTAAGTAAGATGGGAATTAAATTCAGGTCAGAGCTGGCTTTCTGACATACCTGCATACACCTATTAATGTAATTCTTAAAGCAGAAAAATGTTTGAATGTTCTATTTTGGTGTCTGAAACCATAAGCCCTAAATAAAATTGCATTGTATATCCATTATTAGAAGTTTATTTGTAATTTCTGTCTTCAGACAAAATTAATAAAATGGTATTCGAAGGACTCAATGTGATGTTCAATATTTTTGGTTATTGTATTTAGTTACCTTGGAAGTATTTTAAGTTGATATTTTATTTTTTAGATGTGATAACTGAATTCTTGTTTATCAAGAATATCCTGGAAATTGAATTCCTTTCAGATGTTCTTTATAGAAACAGTTTGTGATCTCTTAAGTAGATATCTGTTACTTTATTATGAATTTTATTTGTGCTGGCCCAGATGAGTGAGGAAGACAAGTAATTAAATGGTTTAGTGAGTAGTGTTTTCGTTGTTTAGGATTTGGGACTTTTTCATCATTATCTTGAATTTGTGGCTTGAACAGCAAGTAATATATTAAAGAATCCTCACTTTCTCAGAATGCTTTAGAAAAAAAGCGGAACAACATCATCTGCTTCCAAGCACTGTGGAGCTTGGAAGATTTAATGCAGAGAATGTTTTTGGTCAGTGTTAGATTTAAAAACATTTCATCACTCAAAATTTCTCAGATAATTTACTTTCCTGTAGGATATGTCACTGAGTGTAGGGTATAAATGTTTGAAGTAGGATGTTTTTGAGACTGACAGTTTTTTGGTAACTGACCTTGGAAAGAGAGAGAAGTATGATTGGGAGAATCCTAGGGGCTGTCTTATGGGTCTGTTCCCTTCCCCCTTGGGTTTGGTTTTTTGTTCCCTTTTTTGTATTTGGTAACCTAGTTAGAGAAGATGAAAGCCGCTGTCAAAGAGACTTTCCTTTGCTAACCCAAAATGTACGTGTTCACATGTAATACTTTGTTTCACTTCTGTTCAAAGCATTGTATTACTCTTTTAGGAAGTATCCTAGTATAAACATTGATCACCTTTTTTCCTTTTTGTGTGTGTTCGCACATGTGCATGTATTAACAACAACAGGAATGGAAGGATTCAAGAGTCACAAGAATAAGCAAGTCCAAGAAAATTATGAAATCCCAGTGGCCAAACAAAATTGATAGTACAACATTCTTTACCAAGAATAAGAATGATATCCTACTGCAAAATACAAATGACAGTTCTGAAGAGAAACAGAAACGAAGGTGCCTCTGCTCTGCAGGAATGTACATAATTTGTTGCAAAAGAGGCATTTGCTAAATCAGAATCAGTAGTCCTGGACGATTTACGCCCAAAACTTCTTAAAGAAGCTAGATAAAGTAAGGAAACACCCTAATCCATCATTTCCTACTTAGGAATCTTGGAAAGTGGAAAATGTTCCAAATGATTGGGAAATCGCTAATTTAGTTACAAATCTTAAAAAACCAAAATCAAACAAACAACCCCCCCCCCAAAAAAAGGAAAAAACCAACCCCCCCCCCAAAAAAAAAAAAAACAAAACTAAACAAAACCCAGCCAAACAAAAATCAACCCCAAAACTCCCAACAGCCAAGTTAAGCATCATGCCTGTGAAATAAGAGAGTTGCTAATTTGCAGTAATTACTGTCAGTTGCTACAGTTTCATGGTAGGTAGTTCTTCTTGGACTGTAGGTTTTTGAGAGATCTGCAATTTGGGGGATTGATATAGCATACGTTAGATGATAATAACTAGCTCATCGAAGTGAACATTTGTTTATACTTCTATCGGCTGTTAAGTGAAAGATTTGCTTCCCTAGGGGGAAGATGTTTGGTCAAAGGCTGTAATTTTATCAACTATGTAGTTGATGATAAAGTAGAGCTGGAAGTTGATAAAAGAGTCTCATTTAGAGCATTAAAAGCATTGACTTAATGAAAAGGCAAGGGCAGTAATACTGATCTGAATTATCTGTTTAAATGGTTACAGTCAAATCACATTTGAATCCAGGCAAGTACAGATTGTACTTAGAGTTGAGAGATCTTAAAAGAAAAAATAATAAACGCTCTTGGAATGTATTAGGAAAATTATGTATCACAATCAGTGTATGTTCTCAGCACATTGCTGTAAAAAAAAAGAGACCATTGCTAATCCTTGGGTTTATGTAAAGGACAGCATCACCATAGAGGCAGAGATACAATCTTGGGTTTATATGGCTTTAAAATGCTGTGTCCAGTTCTGTTTGTATTCCAGAAGATACGGAAATATTAGACAGCTCAAAACAGGCCATAAAAATGATCCATGTTTTGGAAAAACTTAAACATGGTTTGATTGCATATGACTGTCTCCTTACTGAAGAAAATACTGAGAGGTGACTTACTTGTTTGGAATAGTTACTTACACATGGAAAAGGTATGTGGTGCTGGGGGATTTGTAGACCTTGTTGTCAAAGTTATAACTAGATCCAGTTTCTGGTTGTTCTAGTGACACAAGTTGCCTCTGAACTGTGATGAGGGTATTTCAGTGTTTTAGACAGAGGTTTGTTGTTGGCTGCTTTTTTTTTTTTTAAATGTTTTTACTTCTCTTTGAAGAAGAGTTGGACTTGAGGGTAAATGGTCATTGGGGTCTTTCTGGCATATCAGTGTTTTCCCTTAGTACTGCTATTTTTACTTCTTCTGTGGGCCTTGGTGAGAACAAGAAAAAGCCTTTGTTGTCCTTAATAGGTTCATAAGTCTTGCAGCTTGTCATTAGAGTGCTTATAACCAGCTCTTACACTTCAGGGTTTCAACTGTTGATCCACAGTGGTAATCAGAAAATGTTTTCCAGTGTTTTTTCTGGTAGACATGTTAGTTAGAACTAGTTTGTGGATTTTTCTTCCATTTTCTCCATCTGAAGCACTTTTGTGGTTAGCCACAGCTGGAGACAGGGCTCTGACTGCTGGACAAATGCTATCAAGTGTTATCAAAAGATTCACTACGTAAATGTCTGACTAGCAGTTCTTATTCAGAAATCGGTCAGGAAGGAAACTTAGAAAGGTAAAAATTTCCATCAATTTCTGGTTTTCAGCTTTCTCTGTAAAGTCTGTAAGACTTCTGAGGCTCTTGAAACTACCCTGTCTCCTACTTGTCTACTAGTCACACATGTCGTTCCTCCGCAACACCTTTAAATGTTATTCTTCCCTGGTCACCATTTCTCTCTACATAATCAGATTAAGATCTTAGTGCTGCCATTGATCAATCATACCACAGACTAGCTTTCACTTTATGATCCCACTTACTAGCTGAAGTTGGTTGCCATGATAAACAGTTTGCCAAACAGCTTTGAGAAACAGCTTTCTGGAGGAGACATGCTACATGGGAGAGTCAGGAATGAGTTACCTTGCATGCTGTAATCTAATTGACTTTTGTTTGATTTTTGTGTAAATTAGCATGTCCAAATGTTTTTTTATTTCCTAGTTATATGTAAATTAAGTATTTTCTTTTCCAGATACTTCTGAGTATTCAACTTCTAGCAGTGCAAAAGATACTGGTATTTATAAGTACCTTTTCTCCCTGTGGGTATAATTCTATAAATAGTATAAATAGTAATGATTATTTACAATTATTTTTATTATTTTCAACTCTAACCTATTGTGGACTTATAAACAATGAATACAGTCCTGAAAAAGACTGTTAAATAGATGAAATAATATAACACAGTTATGTTCATTGTTGTTGCATTATTCACTGGACTTTCAGAATTATCTAAATAAACCAGCAAGTTAAAAGAGGATTTCTATAGCAGAACCATTTCTGGACATGAAATTAATATAAATACATAGGGCTGCTGCTGTTTCTATGCTAATCCTTTTAGAGCTGTGAAACAACATGGGAAACCTAGAAACAGGCTTTCCTGAGGCAGGCATAAGCTGTACTGAATCAGGAAGGAGGCAATTGGTAGAAAACTGTGAAACAAAATATTCATCGTCTTATTTCTGAGGGGGTAGAGGGTTAAAAGTTTCCAATACTTTCCATCATCTGTCCTTGAAAAAAGTTCTTTTTTTTTTTTTCTTTTTTTTTTCTTTTTTTTTTAATTCTTTTTAGATCTGTTCTAGCAGACCGAAATGTTGGTTGAGTTAACTTGGGAGGAATGCAGAGTTAGGACAGAAACAATAGCTTTACTTACAAGCAGAATTACAGGTCAGAGGGGAAAATTCTCAAATTGTAGGGCTCCTTTTCAGTACTGAATTCCTAAAACATCATATTATTATATTATTTTCCACAGTAAAAAGGAATGCTGGCACTCAAACTGATGGCAACTTGTGTACACTGGCCCTTAAGCTTTTTGATAATAATAATATTAAAACCTATGCATTGATTACAATTTAGAAATACTTACTTTTTATTTTATCTTAATTATACAATTTAAACCAAACAAATTGTTTGAGCTACTGCAGTAAAAGATCTCTCACAAAGGTCTGTGTTGTTGGATGCTTTTGTTGGAAGGTTTGTCTGTTTCTTTTTTTAATTTTCTTCTCACACTCAGAGATATGCCTGGCATTTCGGAGAGAATATGCACAGCCTTTAACCTAGTGACAGAACTCTTTGGAGAACATACTTACATATTAGAAACCTTTTCTCCAGCTGCTTCTAAAAGGACAAAAAAATCTTTGCATAATCAATGAAACAGTTGAAAGCTCATTTTTTATGTACTTTATTAGCACAGACTTTTATAATGTTTTACTGTCCGTGGATGACTATCTGGGGCCTTTCCTTCCTGCCTCTAAAATGTTAATGGAAAAATTTTAGTTTGGGTATATTATGTTTTATTTGGTTATGCGCAAGAAATGTTCCTGCTTCTAATTGTCAGTCTCCAATGAGGAGGTGAGCAATTTCTAATAATTCACGTAAGTGTGCTCTAATAGTACATACTATAAAATGATTTCAAATTCGTGTAACTTTTTATGATAGCTTGAAAACTTCTGCTCGCTTTGTGTTCTTTGAAGGTAAATTTGCATTAAATGATTTCTTCATTTCTTGGAGAAGGACAAAACATTTTTCTACTGGCTGAAACAGAATTGAAATGAAAAGAAAAGGAAACAGTAACTTTTTCTTTAAATGTGGAAATATATTCATCCCAAGAAATGCTCATATAAAGGAAAGAAAACAATATTACCAAGTCTGAGGAAAAGTTACTCCAATTCTATTTTTAAAGAATCAATATGTATTTTGAACATGATTTAGCTATTACAGTTTGTGGAAGTTCAATAACTGCTGAAGCTTACTGCATTTTACTGTGAGGTCTCTTGCAACTTACTGCTGCAATCCCCTATTTCTGACTTACAATAGATACTCAAAGGGTAGATGTTTGAATTGGATAGTATGTCTTCTATAAATATTTAAGACTTTCCTTTAAAGGCATGTTTGTCCAATATTAGTAACACTTTCTTTCTAAATTGCCTTCAGCAAAATTCTTTACCAAAAAACATCTAAGCACAATGTTGGAAAGTAGAGTAAGACTGGTAGGTGAAAGTTCAATTTAAAACTGTAAATAAAAGTATTTCTGCAAATATTGTGTTTCTGAAAAGATTATAATGCTTGGTTTCTCAGTGATACTCTTTAATTTTGGCAATACAATACTAAACCCACAGAAGAGCTTTGCATGGACCTGCAGTTAAGTTACTGGTACTGAAAAAGATTAGTATTTTTTAATCTGTATTTTTATGTTGGTATTTGATAAACTGGAGTGTATGTTTTCCTTTACCTTAAGTGCTGAAGCTTAGATGCCATTTCATTGCATAGTGAAACAGATTAGTTGAAATCTTTTTAGCAGTGGCTCAAGATAATCTATTTTACTCTGTACAGAACTAGCACTGGAGAACTCAATGTCACTTATTGTGTGTTAGCTATTGATAAAAATATACAGAAACACTTCCAATAAGACCAGAAAGAGAGAATGTTTCTGATTTTTGAGGACCCTTGTTAGCATTTGTCCAACAGCTTTGCTCTTAGATCCCGCTCTGCAGGCTATTTATACACCTTGTTGCTTTTCCTTAAATGGCATCCCTGAAAACCTATCTTCTTTCTGTCCACACCAAAACTCCTGTTTAAGCCCTTGTCTCTCTCACTTCTTGATTCATGCCATGTTCCCATGTCTTGCCTTGTCAATTTAAAACTTGCTTCTCTCACATGGACTTAACTGTTGTGTATAAAAATCACCTTTGCTCATTTATCTGACCAGATTATTCCTTTCC
>NW_009941367.1:0-29562 GCF_000696875.1 Nestor notabilis | reverse complement strand
TTTCCCTCAGGAGCTTCTCTTCATATGAAATACAAGCTCCTTTTAGGTCTCCAAGTAGCTTGCATGCTGTAATTCATAATTCATTGTGGCTCAATTCATAATTGAGCCACAATCCACCTACCTGATTTAATTTCCCACACTGTGCAGTTAGCTGTTCCTGCACTTCCCTGCTCAATCCTCCTAACACAAAGTCCGTCTGCTATTTCTCAACTGTTTCTGCTCATTCCTTACAACATGTGAGCAGCTGCAGTCATCTCTCCCCATGTCTCTTGGTGTGAGCTTCCTTCTTCCACGTACTTCCTTGGGCGAACTCTTAATTACTTTATCCCTCTTTTTCCTTTCTTCTCTGCCCATCAGTTTTAAATCCCTGATAAAAAGGGAGAAATATAATGAAGGTGATCCAGTTCCTTACGTGAGTAAGGAACATTTGTACAGCAGTTTATGCAGTTAGTGCCCCACAATACTACTCAAGTAGGACTAGGTAATGCATGCTGTGTTACCTGTGTGCTTATCACTTACCCCACAACAGTAAACACGCACGACTTAACGCTACTTTAAAAACATATGTTTTGAGTGTTCCTTTTGCATCACTTTTGTTTGCCATTCAAATGCTTAGTCAGTAGCTTCTCCTTTTTTAAAAAATCTGCTAGAAAAAGTCCACATATTTCCCCATATTTACCTTCTTTTAGTGTAAAGAAAAGGGATCATTTTCCCCACGCCACAGGGCTTGATCTAATAACCACTTGACTTATTTTGAACACTTTTGAAAAGTGGTATATGGAGTAAGTGGAAACATCCTCCCTCTTGCATATTCTTATCATAGAATCATAGAATGGTTAGGGTTGGAAAGGACCTTAAGATGATTTAGTTCCAACCTAGTATATTCTTAACAAGTTAGAGTTTACAAATTCTTTTTCTTACTAAAAAGGATGTATATATACTTAATTTCTATGTGTTTATGTATATTGTGAGTATTATACACTCAACTTCTATGTGTTTATATAGATTGTGAGTATAAATGTTCCAGAGGCAGGAAAAAATCATTCCAGACAGATGGCAAGTAGTGAGGGCAGGGTAAGTGTTTATTTTCCTGGCTGAATATCGTAATGTGAGGTTATATAAACTGATGATCAAGAACATGTTTTGGCCCATGGAACTAATTCCTGGTTTAGAGCTTCTACTAAAACAATTTATTCTTGCATTAAAGTCTATTTTTGAGAGGCTCGTCTGAAACATTCTCGGGCAAGATGAAGGCAGGAGAGCCAAATTAGGGTCGGGGAGATACAGCAATAGTTTTGAGTTTGAGACTTCAAAGGCAATCAGCTCTCTTAGCTTGGTAGTTTAACCTTGAAAGTGCAGAAATTGAGCTTTTCCAATTGCTTTTGAGCATAGTATCTCAATAGAATATTGACAGAATTGTATAAAATCAGCAAACGTAGGTCTATATACACTGCAGTTCTTCTATCAATTCAGTAATTCAGTTAGGACTAAAATAGATGAACTTCTGTCCGCAATTTATTTTTACAGGCTTAAAATGAAAACATTATGTCTGTGTGCATGCATGCAAAAGCTAACAAGTCTTCTTAACTGATGCGTCTTCTGTGTTTAAATCTTGCTGTCATTTAAGTCAAAGGCTCTGGCTCATCAGCCTGGCATAAATGGTCATAGTGTGTCCACATAGCACTGTCCAACAATTGCTGTTTATTGGGCTTGTTATTTAGCGCTACCCCATCCCTACAATAATACACATTTATTCACCAGGCATATAGTTTGTGGAGGTTTTTTTAATTGTTTACCCTATAGCTGGAGGCTGAAGTAGCTTCTGGAAGCATTTTATTCCTAAAGGCCTTTTCATATTGTAATTTTCTTAAACTCCAGTTTCAGCTTGAAATGTTGCAAAATTGAACCTGTATGTGGAAGTAAATCAGTTTTTGTGGAAAGCTACAGCAAAAGGTTCTGTGAACAATAACAACAGAGGAAGTAAAATTCATTACTTATGTGTAATTTTTCTCTTATGCATATGTTTATATAGTTAATTAATAAACCTGTTACAAAAAAATAACTGGGTTTAACATTTGCTTTATTTCCCTTTTGATGGCTCAAGCTAAACTTTTTTTTTTGATACATTACTGTCAATTCTCTAATTCTTTGTGGGATATCTGGTCTGTGCACTGTGTCCCACCTTACCTAATAATCCTGCTTATAGCAAAGCGCTGTAGTGTAGCTGATTTAAGAGCACATGTCGATCACACCAGGCTTTATTCTCTCTACTGCTATTTAAAGCTGCCCTTGTTCTACATGCAGATATGCTGCAAGTATTTAAAGGTAAACATATATGTATTTCCAGAGAGCCTAAATCATGTACATTCCTTATTATCCAAGCAAGCTTTGCTTTCTTTTACTTTAATTTACCACAGATGAATAATATATTGACTAGAAAGCAGCTTTAACTGCATCAGTTTGAGTAGCTGTTAATCAGTGTCAAGCTATCTTCCAGGATCAGGTTGCACTAATCACTGCTTACATTATAATTTGAGTATTAATATGTGTAATTCAGGTATTAACAAATACTAACACATTTAGCAACCTTATAGCATTATTAATTTGGGGGTTTTTAATGTAAGTTTGGTGACTGGTATTATTTAGTAGACTAAAGATCCAGAGGAAGAACTCTTCATTTAATACAACTTTGTAAGGATTCTTATCGCATTCTTTCCTGCTCTGGGGGGCAAGTGGAATGCAAGCAGGCCCCAATCAGTAGGGCACTTAAGATATTCTTTAAGTCTTATTGTTTAAAGTTAAGCATGTGTCTTGATAATTTAGGTTCTTAAACTGTATGCTGTGTGCAGCTGGGTTTGCAGAAGCCAGTCACATTCCCAAGAGTTTCACTGGCGTCTGCAGAATTCTGTAGGACAGTTCTGCCCTGAAATTCAAGTGACGACTGTTATGCTGTCCCTGCAGAGTTTGCCTGTGTTAAATATGCTAGAGGCTCCATTCTGAATACAGAATGCAAATGTTAGTCCAAATCAAATACATATGTATTTGCATCTTTTGATCTTTATTTCACTGAGGGTCACCAGTTCTGTCTTTCTATCTTTCTAATAATTCTAGGGATAGAAAGGTACCGATCTTTTCTGATACTGTCTTCACACATATAAGCGGAATTGCCAACTGCTAGGTAGTGTACATTTTCTTTAAAGGAAGAAAAATGAATATGGGGGTTCCTTTTGTCGGTCTGTCTCACTTGCTTCGAATTGTCAACATCCCTGAAGGTTAATACACTGGCTAAAGAAAAACATTTCTAGGAATCTCATATTTAAAATCTTACTTTGAAGAGAACATGTTGGATGGTCCCATACCCTTGTGCTGTATCCAGCAAAATAGTCTATATGTTGGCATATTAAACTGTTTACTCTTTCCTTCTTTTTTTAACATTAAAAAATAGGAAATTTTATAAAGCAAGAAGTTTCAGGAGCTGAGCAATAGTTGCTGGCTCTTGTTCTTTTTTATTACTGCTTGTGCTGCTGTCTGCTCTTCTGGGAATAGGTGCATGGTGGGAAAGCCAAGAAGGTGGCAGTGAACTGCCTTGGAAAGGAGCAAGGGGTACTTCCACTAATGCACTTACGTATACATTTAAGTACCCACTGATTTCAGTAGTTGTACACAAGTGTGGTAGAACTGAGGCCAAAGAGATAAATTCACTTACTTTTGAGACTCTCTCAAGTCTGGTTAGAAGATTTCTTTAACCAGGTTATGGAGGTCTCTGTCTTAGGAAAGATATTAAAGGAACTAATTCTAGCTTTGTAAGATTCAAAGTTAGCCTTGTGCTTCCTTCTCCAGTAAATATGACATTGCATTTTGTATCTGCTCTGCATCACAGTGGGTTAACATGCTGTCACACTGAATGTGGTTGAACAGACTATTGTCACTAGAAAGTGTCTGTGTAAAAATAGCAGTAGGTTGCACTTGTTTTTAGGATGTGAAGAACTAAGAAAAGGCAGTGACGTCCAAATCTGATGACTAAGGTATCTGGCAGTCTTTACAGTGCCATGCTATAAATCCCCAGTGGACAGCCTAAGTTTTAAAATAAGCAGCACTGGAATTCAAACTAGACTTCGCTGTGGACAAAATAAATGCAATGCTTTTTGAACTGAAGGAGAATGGAGTATCCCTGTGAAGAGGAAATGGTGACAGCTTTGTGTTGCACATTCAGGGGCAGCTTTCACAGGTCACATTCTCTGTAACAAACTGGTATTTCCAGCCTTTTAACAATTTCTTTGCTTAAAAAAAATGCAGCTATCAGAAAATATTCCAATTCAGTTATAGAATTTATGGAAGAGTTGTTTAACAGATTTAAATCTTGAAAGAATCATTTGGTTTATCACCATTCCAGAATGTCAAAACTATATAGTATTTCCTAGTAATCTGGAGTTACTTAATGTAACTGTGTCTATGGATTATAGAAAATATGCTTAAATTCCTTTCTTAGGTGTGTTTGATTTTTACTTGGGGAGAGTGAAATGGTTCCTGATGCACAAACATTTTGTGCTGTCTTTACCTGTGCTAGATGAGAGCATTCAATGTGCTTCATTTTATTGTTTTAGAATAAAAGAGCAATAGCTACGTTGTTTTATTTTATGCATCATGAAACATGTGGTGCTCAGTAGATAATGTAACTTTATGGACAAAGTCAGTATCTTAGAGGTCTGAAAACAGCTAGATTATTATAAATATTCCAGAAATTGCTATTATTTCTTTCCAAAGTATGTGGAAATTCTCTTGAAGACTTTAAGGTTATTTTAGGCAAGTTGCATCTTTTTCCAGATGATGAACTTTGCAAATCAGAACATCTCAGTTTTCAGGTGGATTTTATTGTTTATGTATGTAAACTTAACAGGTTGTACTGTTCAATTTTATATGCGTTCTCTACTTATTTATTGCTGTCATCTCTACACATGCTTTTAAGTCAGCTTTTAATCATCTGGACTCCCTTTGAGTTAAGAATAACATCAAAGTAATAAATACAGAACACACTGTGAATGAAGAACATCTTGTGTTTTGCATAACGATAATTAGGTGAGGTCTTGGAAAATGGGCCTTTTTATTACCTGTGTGAGAGTGTTGTAGTGGAAGGCTTTTAGTGGACCTTGAAGATTATAGCTGTGCTTGGAAACAGTTATGAAAGCTTGGTTGAGTCAGCTTTTACTGAGGTGATGAGATTTGTCCTTCTGTTTGCACAAAGACAGAAGATGATTCTCTGCATGAAAACTACTGCAGTATTTGCTAAGGATGTAATTTGAAGGTTCAGCGGTTAGCTCAGACAAAGCTTACCATAAAGAAGGTCTGTGAGTACTAGGAGGAAGGTAAAATTGCAAATGATAGGTACTTGTTGGTGTCCTATGCTCTGTTTCCCCCAGTTATTCTTTTCCACTGCTTTGATTGCTGTATTCCTGGTCAAACACTGCTGAGCAGAAGCTCTCTGTTCACAACAGGGACCTGTTGGAGGAGTGAGCACATACTGACAGCCAGACAGGGTGATTGTACAGCACTGGAGTATCTTCTTGTGGGTTTGGTGGGGGAGTGTTGTTTTGATTTTTTAGAGGAATCTGTCACTTCAGTTTGCATCAGAATGGTCCCAACAAAGAACCATGAGACATGTTTAACTTATGATACATGCTGATGTTCTGGTAGAGTGCAAGATTTATGGATATTTATAGGTATATTTAAAAGGCCCTAACCTGCAATAAATTTTTATGCTGAAGGCAATAATAGCTTTGTTTATATACAGTGAGGTGAGATGCCTTCAGCTATAGGCACTTTCTTGAACTCAGATGTTTGTGTTACTGGAGAATGTAAACACATAATTTAACAATATCTGTTAAACCCAGAATGGTCTGTTTGGACCCCCCACTCCATTCTTAGCTTGCCTTTTTTAACCTGTAGCTATACAACCCAGTCATCAGAAGGTGCTGTCTGAAGGTTGTGAGTGTTTTATTTTTATAAATGCAGTGAACAGTAAATTCACTCCTTTCTAGGTGCATTCTGTAAGACTTCATTTAATGCATTAGTAGCTGTTTGGTAAGACTGATTTTTTATTTTATTTTTTTTTTAATGAATATTCAGTCAACACTCTGAGTTATGACTATTTATAAACATAAATAAAGCTGCCTTTGGATGCTTCAGCAACAATGATGACAAACCACTGTGCCACTTGTCAGTAGCTAGAAGACTGTGACACATTCTCTTGAAACTGAATTATGTAGTAATTCATACTTCTGTGCTCTCATAACTTGGTTATTGTAATTCCTTTGTCTAGGCATGAAGCCACACATCTAAGGGGCCTCATTAGCACGTAACACAGTTGCTGGCTGCGTGGTAGCCTGGCAGAGTACTGGGACCCTGCTGCTCTTGGGGTACCTTGACTTTTCATGAGTGCCTTCCTTTGCAAGGTTTTCTTCTCTTTGCAGTCAGTCAGGTCTCTCCTTTCTCATCTTGCTTTCCTGCTTGTGATATATTACTGCCCTGATGTTCCACTGAAGTGGGGGGGCTGGAGAGAATAGGAAACCACGGCTTTAACGGTGGCACTCAGAACTAAATTCCTTAACTCCCAGCGAGTTCTTTGCCAGTGGGTAAGTGCTTTCCTTTTTTAACTGCTGCACATAAGTGCCAAACTCATTTGCGAACTCATGCCATGTTTCATTCAGGCATGGAGGGAAGATGATCTATAAACAGTTTCCAGAATTTTAAAACATAAGGTGAAAGTAAATGCTTCCCAATTGAATGCTAAGAAGTTAATTGTGTGCAGTTCCATCTCTAAGGTCAGATTTTGCTCTGAGTTTAGAGGGTTAGTTTTGTGGTCTGTTTTACCACACAAACCTACTAGGGCAAAGACAAATAAATACTCTAGATTAGTACTCTGTGAAAGTAGCTACATTTTGGTTTGGTTTTATTTTGCTTAGTTTGAAATAGATAGTTGTTTGCAGAATCTTATAAAGCTAGGATTAATTTCACAAGCTTTAGCAATACACCATATTCTTCCATTTTTTTCAATACCCTTCATGTAACTTTAGAACCACGTATGCATTTTAAGGCACCACCACCAAGAGTCCCGATGGCAATTACTGTTGTCAGTATCACATTTGAAACTCTACTTCATGCTCTTTACAAATATAAATGAACCCAAAATAACTTCCTGGCTTCTCAAATAAGTAAAGTTTATTTGAAGCTCACACACTCGCTAGTATTCTGTTCCTGAAGGTATTAGACTACATAAGAACTAGGGATGACTGTAGGAGCAGTTGTAGCCTCTGGTGGGTGGGTTCCTCTCACAGCTGTTCATTCCAGGAGTCTCATTGTGCTGCTCTATCTTTTTTTTCATGTTCTTGTGGCTAAGAATGTTCTCCTGGTACTCACATGGTATGTACTCCAGCTGTAACTTAATTTTCAACCCTAACATTTCCATAATAGTGTGCTCTCTGCATAGTGTGGGTATTGATGAGCACCTGCTTGGCTAAGGGTATTTTAGGGTGTTAGGATAGTGATGGCCAGAAAGGCAGAAATAGCTGACAAGGCTGTTTTGCTTTCTTTGGGAAGGCTGTGCTTTGTATGCACATATCACTTGCCAAAGGTATTATTTCACTCAGCATTACCAGTCTTTTTTTAATCAATCTTTTTGCCATAACATGCAAATTTTGAGCCTTTTTGTGTGTGTGTGTGTAGTAGTAAGAATTTGAGTGAAAACATACACATATTCCATATTCAACTAACATGTTAAAAACATACTGTCTAGGTGACAGTTTTAAGCCCGTATTAGAAAACTTTGAATAATGAGTTCAGCAAATATAGATGTATTAAAAATATTATCTTGAGAGCTTCATGTAATCAGTAGCAGGCTGAATGCAGACTCTACAGAAGAGCCCCTGATTATATAGTGTCCTGGGCTGGAAACTCCATTTTTCCTTCATTTGCACCAATGATTGTTTTACAGATATGAAAAATAAATTCTAGTTAAATAGCATTATACCCATATCTATATAATGAATTACATAGCCCAGTGTTAATTCAGTGTCAGTTGGGGGACATCTTGTCGTCATTGATCTGTAGAGTCACATATAACAGCAACAGCACAGTCATTATCAGACAATATCCAAAGGCTTTGAGTATTCAGTCTGTGGAATAGTTGGCTCTTCCCTGTAAGGGTGGTGGAGGTGTTCTTGGATTGTAAATTGATCTGTGAGACTACTTTACAGCTGCACTTTGTGTACACATGAATTAGGTCCTTACCTTAACAACTTCATTAAAGACATTAGTAAGATCTTTAGAAGTAACACAGAATCATAGAATGGTTTGGGTTGGAAAGGACTTTAAAGATCATCTCGTTCCAACCCCTCTGCCATGGACAGAAACACTTTCCAGTAGACCAGGTTGCTCAAAGCCCCATCCAACCTGGTCTTGAATTATTTCCAGGGATGAGGCATCCAAAGCTTCTCTTGCAACTTGTTCCAGTGCCTCACCACCATCACAGTAAAGAACTTCTTCCTAATAGGTAATCTGTATCTACCCTCTTCCAGTTTAAAACCGTCTCCCCTTGTTCTGTCTCTACATGCCCTTGTAAAAAGTCCCTCTCCAGATATCTTGTAGACCCCTTTTAAGTACTGGAAGGCTGCTATAAGGTGTCTCCTGAGCCTTCTCTTCTTCGGGCTGAAGAAGCCCAGCTCTCCCAGCCTGTCTTACTAGGAGCGGTGCTCCAGCCCTCAGGTCATCTTCGTGGCCAGCTCTGGACTCTGGATGTGAGCAGGTCCACATCCCTCTTGTGCTGAGGGCTCCAGAGCTCGATGCAGTAGACCAGGTAAGATCTCATGAGAGCAGAGTAGAGGGGGAGCATCACCTCCCTTGAACTGCTGGCCATGCTTCTTTGGATGCAGCCCATTAAAAGAAAAAAGTACTATGGTCCATGCTTTACTCTTGTAGGAGTTTGTAATTTGCATTGCTGCTTGTGACTGTAGCTGTTTACTTTGCATGAAGTAAGTGTTGCATGTGCCTACAGACTGGGAGGATCAGGAAAATAATTCCTTTGGACTGCATTTGAACCAGGTGCTGGGGGGCTTTTGAGATGTAGAAACTTTTGTTTTAATTGCAAATTTATTATGGAAAGCAACTTAGCCAAAAGGAGAGATTGAGTGGAAAAATCTGCAACCAGCCTATACATCCCTGTACTACCGTGTGTTTAGCAGTATTATTGCAGTTTCAGCAACTGCTTCTGTGCAAAACTGCTATTAGAAAAGCATTTAATCTAACATTAGAAGTGGATTAATACAAATTATGAGCCAGAAATAAGAAGGAAACATCACGTTACTCATATACTCTTACCAGACCTCAAGCAAATGCTTTACAAACCACAGTTGAGTTTTCTGTTCTAGCTTTTCAGATTCCAGTATGGGATTGTTTCTCAACCAACTTGGATGCTGCTGTACTTTTCCTCTTGGTTTTAAGAGGTCAGAAGAAAGAACAAACTAAGAATGATCTGAAAAAATTAGAGACTTTCATGTGAATATTGGTGAAGTTGTGATTACAAGTAGAAATCTGCCTAACTCAATCTAGTAAAGTTTTTGTCCAAACTTTTAATAATTTTTTCCCTCAGTGAATAGTCTCAAAGACATATTTATTGTTAGGTGCAATTTTTGAGCTGTCATTCCAAGTCCGTAAGTAATAAAACCATAACAACCACCGAAATAATAGTTATGTGGATTTGTAGCATTTCAATTGATGAGTAAACCATTCGGGTATATTGGCGTTTGGCCACTTTGCTGTGTAATAGTGTTTCTTATGAAGTATTGCCATAGCAACAGATCTGGATGACATTGCGTAGCTGGTTGCTGCTGACTGTTGGAAATAAAACAGGCTTTTAGCAACACATGTGTAATGTCTGAAGGTAAAGTAACCCAAAATAAATGCCTGTGCTCTACCGAGAATGTAGTATGGGGCACATCAAGCCAAAGTCTGACTTACTGAACTATGAATTTAATCTTTCTGTGACAGTGTTTGTGTACAGTGTAAACAAACCCATGTATGCTAGTAATGTGTGCAACAGCTGAAATCAAAGAATAAAATAAAGAAAAACTGTGTTGCAGATTTTAAGCAAAAGAATACCAGTTATTTTAAAGGCTGTAAGAATTGCAGTACTATAGGATGTGCTTCTGGATGGGTAATTTCAATGGAAAAGCTTTTTGGGCAAGGAGCATACAGTGAAGATTAAGAACTTCATTTGCCCTCCTGAAGAACCAGCAAGTGAAAAAAGGCACCAGAAGCAGAAAATGAAATTAATTCAAATGAAGCTGAAACCTGTTTTTATTAATGAACTTTTGTTTAGAACTGTATTTCTTGGTTACTAAAACATTGAGTATTTGTCATATAACACAGCCAGCTTAAAAATTTAACAGAGGGTTTAGATCAATATAGCAAAGTAATATCTTCAGATACAGGGATCGTCACGAGTCTAGCACAGAAAAGGCAAAACCCCTGGGGAAATATTTTTTCTCTCTCTCTGTTCATTACAGATGATGTTTGTAAGTCCACTTTAAAGACAGAAAAATACAGTCACTTCATATATCTTAGCAGGTCGTGGCAGAATTTACTCTCACAGTAGCATAATGTTGTGCCTTCCAAACGAAGTACTACATTAAAGTATATGAGAAACACACTTTCAAGACTGAAATTTAATTTTTTAATTTTCTGATAGTCTAATAATCAGTTTGTCTTTTTTGTTTGTTTGTTTTTCTAAAGATAAAAATACAGACATTACTGTAAAGGATAATATGGATGATTTCGGCCTTCGAGATACATTAAGCATTGCGTCAACAGACTCCTTTGTTTCCACAGCTGAGGTAAGACTCCTAAAGATTATTTCTTTAAACTTTCATTGATCTACTTGAACAGTGAACAGAAGATTTTTTTTTTCCTCATTTTTTTTTTTTTTTGCTAGTTTTTGTAAGCAGAATATATTTCTTTTACGGGGAAGACCAAAAGTTCTCCTTGCTTAGCTGTAACCAGCTTCCTCGCAGTTTGAGTAATGAAGTTGGGATCAATTTGCCCTTTTTTGCCCTTTTTCTTTTTTTTTTTTTTCTTTTGTGCACTGGCAGAATATTTTCCCAACTCCTTCTGAAAAGAAGTTAATTTGAAAAATAGATTTTCATGAGTGAAGAAGCACAATCAGTTGAGGCTATAGTAGTTCCTTTCACCATGAATCGCGTTTTTCTATTCTCCTTTTTTTTCCTACTCCTTTACCCTAATACAAGGATGTGTGAAGAAGGCTTTGTCTTTTTTGGAGTTTGTTTTTTTTCCCAAGAGGAAGTAATTAGAAATTGACAGCTACCTATTTTAGTAAGTGCCACGCACAGTGTAATATACTAAATCTAACTTTTCCTAATCTTCTTGGATAAGACCACAAAGGACACATAAAAAAGTAATCTTGGATTACAGGGCATTGTCTATTAGCTGATATCTGCTGCAGCTCCCTTGAAGTATTTGAAAGAATTTTATATACAGCAACAAACTTACTTAAATGAGGAATATCTCCTTTTACAGCCTCTCAGGAGCTGAAGTGATCTTGAGTAGCACTCTTCTCCAAATTGCAGGAAAGGCAATTGCTCTCAATAGATACATTTTGTGTTAGATATTGCTATCATATATGCACCACAACTAAGCTACTAAACTTAGTTATAAGAAGAGGGAGATGGTAATTGCAAAGAGCATGTATGCAATTTTGACTGTGTATTATATGGTTTGTTTTTCCAAAACACAATTACCTTGATTTAGTAATTCACATTAAGTTGTGATAGTATGCCTAGCATTCATTCCTAACAAAGACTGTGTCTATAGAAACTGGTTACTCTTGCCTGTCACTTGGACAAGGCCACAGTTCAAACTTGCTTCAACTCTTACCAGCTCTTGTGAGGAGCTCTAAACAATTACTGTTTGTACACTTGGTATCTTTTATGTTTTATTTTCCCCGTGAACTTTCCTAGTGGTTTTGTGAGTACATGAAGATGGGAACAGTCCATTATGCTTATCCTATGCTCCCTGATTGCAGTTGTAATTTTAGTAACTATCCTAAACTCTTGTGTGCTGATAGAAATGTTTAGCAAAGTTTTTAAATGTAAAATTTATGAATGTGTGTATGCTGCAGTGTGATTTTGCCCTACTGTAATTTTACTTTCTGGGAAATTACAAAATAGCAGTGTTTTTTGTGGTCACATCGTCTTCCATCTACACTGCATCTTGTCTTCAGCAACAGGGCTAAGACTTCTGTTTTGGAGACAGGAAGCCATTTTCGTGTTTCAGTGCTGACACACGCTTAAGTCAAATTTAGTTCACTGCCCTCAGGAGAGATAACAGTGAGGATACAGGGAATCCTAAAACAAGACAAGGATGTTTTGGTGAAAATTAATAGGAATACTGCTTAGGAGGGAACAAGAATATTGTGCTGTGTTGTATTAGGACAAAACATAGGAAGATGGCTTTCAAGAAAAGAAATGTGCAAACTGGAACAATTGGCAAAGTTTAACTCACATGCTCTTTTGATGAGCTCTACAGGATAGCAGTAGGGTATGCCAGAACTTCATCTTGGCTGTGGCTGATAATCAAGAGGATTCTGAGGATCATTCAATTCATACCTTCTTATACAGAATGGTGCCAGTCTGGACACCTACAATACACAGGTGTCTGAATCCTTTTAAAGATGAGTTATGCAGACAGTTGCCATCCCCAAGCCCAGACAGATTTCTGTTCCTAAATACATGGAGGCTTTTGGAAGCACCACAAAAGGGATGGTAAGCACAACCATTTGCCCCTAATTAAGTTACCGATACTATATACTGTGATGAATAATGTTATTTTCTTCCCTATTTTAGACCATCTGCCATCAACTTGTGTTTATGAGGCTTAGTATTGTTTTCATATTCTTGCTATCTCATCCTCTGTGTGATCAAAATAGCTACCACCTTTGGCAAGAATACAGCAGTGAGTGTGCCAGATAAAGGTCTCCACCCTCTCTTTCCTGGCTTCTTTTCCATCTTTCCAATAGAAGCTCTTTCCTGCTCTCCCTGATAGTGAGCTTCATTGCTGCCTCACTGTTGTCAGTGCACATGCATTTATCGTGTCTTATTTTCATATCTTGACTAGAACTGAATCAGTAGTTCTATTATCAAATAAACTTTGCTTTCTTTATTAAAATGTTAACTCAGTCCAAAGCTTAGGAGATTTTGAGATTTGTGAATAAAGCCTTAGATTCTCTGTTTTTTATCAGTAATTCCTTTACAAAGATTGTCTTTCTTCAGTTCAAATCTATTAAAACAGTGCAGGAACAAGCAGGCTTTGATAAAAGGAAAAGAACATCAGTTTCCGTATGCTTGTAATTATTTGTATATGGCACCAAAACCTTTGAAGTGACTGTAACTGAATTTTAGATTCAGAAAGTGCTCAAAAAGAACCCTGTTACTTAAAGGTAGGATTACCCTTTTCCTGGTTTCCAGATAGATGTTTTATTCCTTTCCTGAAATAGGGAATACTAGAAGGAATAATGCAGGCAAGTAATTGTAGGGTGCATTCCTACAGCATTTTTAAGTGAGATGTTTAGTGTTTCGGTGGGGTGTTTGTTTTTCATAACAAAAGTCAGAGATAAGCCTTCTGTGGGCAGTGTTCTGACTGCCCTCAGAAGTGTGACCATAATCACTGATCTGATCTTCTCAGGACTTACTGTTCTCATCCTGGTCACTTCCTCCATGTTCGTGTGATCTGTCCAATTTGACATGAATTACTGTCTTACCTCAGGAGCAAATGAAGTACAGCAGTTCTGTAGTCTTAGCATGCTCTAGGTAGTAGATTGTAAGCAGCTTCTTATTCTAACAACTTTAATGAGGTATTGAGGTGCCTCATATTTATAGTCTTAAAACCTGTGAAGAAAGAGAGGAAAGAATTAATCCTGAATTCTTTCATTCTGCTAAGAGTAATGCTATTTCTTTGAAGAAGCTGTACCTGAAGTGCTCCTTACCACTGCCTTCTACTTTGGGCAAACTCAGAAGATTTTAGGGTGTCCAGTAAAGCTTGATATCCAGCAATAAAGCTTGTCTATTAATAGCATCATCAGATTTCCACCTCCCAATAATGTCAGTGGTGTTATAGGCAAGAGAAAAGTTGCGTTCCACTTTGAGAAACGTTTCTCATTCCTGTGTCCTGTCTAACGAATTCCTCAAACTTCATGCTTCATTTGTGTTGGATTTTGGGGTGGTTTTTCTATTATTTGTCTTGTGCATACTTATAGATGTTGCTCCAGTTGAAAAGATTCCGTTATTGAGAAAAGTTCTCCATGTGGCAATGAAGAGTGGTCAGTGGGAACCATGTTCCTTGGATTCCACCAAGAACAGCTGTGATTGCTTGCTGTATGGCTATGAATAGGACAACTTAGATCAACAAGTCATTAAATGGTGCTCTAAAAACTTTAAAACTAATAATAAAATCCAAAAATCTGGGGTTGATCCTTGTCCTCTAGCAGAAATCTTAGCTATGTATGGTATTTGCATAGTATATTAAATGTTTTCGTTTCTGGGACACAGAGGAGTTTCACCTAATAGCCAGTGTGTTCCTATATGCTGACTGCTCATACTGTGCAGGTTTTATTTCTTAGAAAATATATGTAACATTTGTAACAAATCCCATGTATTAGCACTGAACGAATTGCTGTAGCGTAATACCTCCATGTAGGTTTTATGTAGGCAAACGCCAGCACATAGCCCAGGATTATTCCGCCTGGCAAGGAGCAGTACTATCACTGATGCACACAACATAGTGCATTCGCTTTCTTCGTTATACTTAAAATGAATAAAGTTGCAGTAATAATTCAAATAAAATAATGTTCTGGATGTGTGTTTTCCTCAGAGAAAAGGTATCAGGTGTCTTGTAATATATACAAGTAATTATAGGAGGAGTTCCTGAAAGTACGTTAACTTCCTGTTTTATTCCAGATACTAGGAAGAACGTACCACTTTATCATTGCAGTTTATTAAAGAACGGTCTCAAATGTTTTATTTAGTGATCACCATCACATCTTTTAACTTGCAGAACATGTTTCACACTCATTCTGGAGCTACTCATGTTTAAGAAAAAGATATATAAAGGATAAAGATACCCAGAGAAAAGAGATCATCAGCAGGCTTTTTAATTCAGGCTAAGCATAGTTTCTCAGAATGTAAGGAATGCTGACTGTGCCAGTAAATTGACCTTTTTATTAGGGGGAGCAAGCAAGAATTCCAAAAGGTCTAGCAATGTTTATTTTTGTTACATTCAAGTAGGTGGTTATTTTGGTAGTCAACAAGGTCTTGATGCACAGCTGAGAATTTTTTCTATTTATTAAGAAACAACTTGTGGCTGACAAATAAGAGTACTGGGTCTGTTCGTGAGACCAAACCAGCCAGGGAATCCCAAGCTTAAAAACTATTGCAAGTTCTAGAGCTTTGGTGCTTTACAACAGTGGATGCAGTATCTCTTAACTAGCAGTTGCAGCCTTAAAGCTGAACTGTCCAGAGAAAACTAATCAGCATCTGAACAAAACCAGTCCATGTTGTAATCCTTGGAGGCTGTTTGACAGCACTGCTTGCAGAGGCACAAATTATCACTACAAGCTTCGGAGTTCTGAAGATGTACATAGTATTTCAACATATTGAAGTTAGGTATCCACTGCAGGTCATCAAAAATGTCCTGTGCAGTGGTCACCAACTACTGTCTCTTTCTTGAGACTGGAATGGCTGGAAGTAAACCATTACAAGATTAGATTGCTGATACAGGGTAATTCATTTTTTCATCTCTTCTTTGTTTGCATTTTCATATACTTCATGTAACCCCACATGACACTGAGGAAATAGCAGGCATTTAGAGACTGGCACATCAGGTCCATTGTCACAAGCCTCTGTTACTTGCAGCTGCCAGCACTTTTGGTAGCTGTGCATGGAGCACATTTTCATCCCTAGCAGTGTGTTAAGAATTTCAAAATGGCAGTGGCTGTGCAAAATGTTCACTACAGAGTGGCAAGAAAGGACTCAGGGAGCTCTCAAGAATCCAACTTACCTGTGGTGACAAGATGTGGGATGCTGGGGCTTTTTGATAACTTCTGGTAAATACTGAATCACTGTTGAGGAAAGTTATGTGGTGCATAGGGGAACACAGTGGAGCAAAACCCATGTGCCTGGATACATACCATGAGGGCATGCCAATTGATATAAGGTAGTTATAGGGGACTACCTCATTTAAAATGAACCTTTCTCTCCACATTGTTTACTCAAAGGTAACAAGTCCTTGGAGACTTTCACAACAAAGAATTAATTTTCTTTCTGATGTCAGCTTGAGAAGCTCTTATCTAGGAAATGTTGTGTGCTCTGCATGTTGTTAAACACTGTATATAATTTGTCCATTCTTCAAATAGTTGAACTCTGCTATGTTAGTACCATGGATGTGTGTTAAGAGCATTTTCAACTAATCTTATTTTGAACCAGGATGCAAGCTTTTACCTTATTTCATCTCAAAGAGAATGGCCATTACTGAATGTTTGCAAAACCATTTAAAATATAATACTGTATGTTACATATATGTGTACTGTTTGTATCTACATATAAAATATTGACATATAATGTATTTTTAAATACTAGAAAGCATCAAAAGAAAATCCATGATGACTCCAGGAGCATTGCGATGCAGCTTCAGAGATTGTCTGCAGATCACCTTTCTAGTTAAACTTAGAGGTCATTTTAGTTTCTGGTTTTCAGTTTTTGTTGGGTTTCTTTCCTCTCCTCTTTTTGCATGCTAAAAGAAGACAGTGATAGAGCAATTTGCACCTCCTTTCCAAATGTTATTGGTTGGAACTAACTTCACTCTAATCAGAACCATCTTCTCAGTGGAAGAATAGTTACACCCTTCTCTGTTTAGTAGCTGGGTGATTTAACCGCTTTCTTCATTGGAGCTCAGTACTATGCATTACAACAGTTACACAGCTATTTTATTTCATTTGCTAGCATGAGAGGAAGTTTAAAAAAAAAAAAAAAAAGGCTAAATATAATCAAGGGCCTCACCCAACTCTCAAGTACAAGATTTGATGCTAATCTATAACTACAAAGGGTATGATCAGGCATCTTCATGTGCTAAAGATGTTACTATCTCCAGCTTGCTGGCAGCAGATGAGTATTACCTCCATCTGACTGTAGAAATCACGAGTCCTAATTTAGTCACAGTCAGTTTGCCTAAATGTCTGAAGAAGGTGATTTGCCAAAAGCTCACTACAGAAAACTAATATAATCCCTTTTACCACAGAAATTATAATCTCCAAGAGAGGGGCAGCTGTTTACAAAGTGTCTCTGTGTGCACAGCCTATTTATTCTCATGCTTTGCAAATGAAATAAAGTAAATAGAAAGTTTTATGGCTTCTACTAAGTGCTGAATCAGGTAAGAAATAAACTAGTATACTTATTTGTGTTCTGGTTTGGTCTTTATTTTGGAAAATATGTATGTATTTTTCCACAGTTAATACTTTCTTAACCATAATGTAGAAAACCAAATTCTGGAGTAAAGATTTTTCACTTTTTCTTGTTTATAACTGTTCTAACTATTACACTATATATACATGTGTATATGTATATGTGTGTGTGTGCGGTGTGTCTGTATGTATATTGATTTCTTATATTTGAAAGAAATCAATACATTCCCGTTTCTTCCAGTTGATTGAATTATTAATTCCTGTATATTTCAGTTAAAAGCTGTGTGGGTTCCTTTGTTTAAATAAATAAAGAACATAAATCTTCAGGTGGGCTTTTTTGAATTAGCAAATCCAAACCACAGTTTGGTGCTATGATTAATATTGTTAAACTGGGATAAAATCCTTGGTCTTCATAGTTGGAAATCTTTTTTAGCAAGTCAGCTTAATCTACTCTGTTATTCCAAGCAAAACAACTGATAAATACATAGTTTTAAAATGGAAATACTTTCAAGCTAGATGAATTCTAAAAGAATACCTTAGTCATTTGGGTATGATATTTTGATGACCTTAAAACTTTTCTTCCTTCACTCATTCCCTAGCTGTTGTCTCATCACTAGAGTCTCAATTTGAGAGCTCTGTAGAAATCTTTATAGGAATACAGATGTTATTTTTTCTTAGCCAAGCAAATCAATTTAAAATGGATGCTGACAATTTTTGAAAGGAATTGTATGTATTTGCTTATGTAAAAAGATACTGTACAAGTGATTCAAACCATCTGTACTGAATGCTCTGTAACATATTCATGTGCTTAAATGTTTACATGGACATAAGCAGGTATTGGCACTTGTTTATATTCTTCCCTTTAGCAGGCAAGCTTGCTTGGCCAAACTGCTGGTGCTGTAGTATGCTCAACTAAATTCTGTGGAGAAGAAACACTGGAAGCACGCTCATTAATGTCGTTATGAAGTCTTGTGCCAGCACTTGCCTGTAGGTCCTCAGTGACAGGAAAAACTTTTCAGCATATATTTATTTCAGAATTTCAGTGGAAATTTAACATCAAGTTATAGTTTAATCTGATTTTTTTAATCTTTCTAAGATATAGGGTAACTATTTTTTTATAGGTCAGTTACTGTGAGAATTATTTCTTTAAGATCTTTCTAGGCTCTGTTATCATAGCCTAGAAGCACAGGTTTGTTTCCCCCATGCAGGATATTTAAAATAAAAAATAAAAAAAGGGGGAGGGGTGTGTTAAAAAAAGTTAGAATTAATTTTCTGGTCATTAACTAAACTGAAAGATGTGTGAGTCTGATTTTTATTTTTTTGGATCCTTAATAATATGATGTAATGTTTGTAGTGGAAATTGTAGCTAGCCATTGTTTTGTGGATTAAATATGATACCCTGTAAACAGGAGTTCTCTATATTATTTACATGCTTTGATTTTTTTAACTTGATTTTTTTAACCTGATTTTGCTGGGTTTTTTTTCTCTAAAAATGTCAATGAGTTCTCATTAATCTATGTCATAACTACATTAAATTAGAATTAAAATACATTAAATAGAATTAAAACTGCTGAAAATTAGAACATTTTTGAGAGCCTGTAGTAAAATGCTGACACTCATGCTTCATACAATATGCTTTGGTAACTAGCAGACATATCTATTAGCGAGACAAAAACAGGAGTGGAAGGATGTTACTATTTCCAGCTTCCTAGAGGTTTGCATGGTTGTTCTGTACTTCATGTCCTGACTTCTGGGGTTTTTTAACAGCTTTGAGACCCATTAGATTTAACTAGGCAAATTAGAAACCTAACTAGGCAAATTAAAACCAGAGCTAAGCTGCCTCCATTTAACTAATTAGACTTTTGAAACTTAAAACCTGAAACTGTAGCTTTCGGATTTTAAGTTATGTAATAATTGGGGTGTTTCTCTTCTCTTTACTGGTTGAGCGTTTCCCCTTTGTTTTAAGCAAATGCAGGAAAGGATCTATCTTTCAGTAGGATATCAGGAAAACTTCTTTGATTTACCTTTACAAAAACTGTGTAAGCAAGCTCTTTAATGAACTTCAAAAATACTCTGTTTCAGCTTACAGAGCACAGAGAGATTCGTAGTACGTATGGTCTTGATTCCCTTTGCCATTGTCCATTGTATGAAGAAGCTATGCACTTAGCAGAAGAAGGCAAAATTTATTCACGAGTGTTAAGGTACTGATTTATGTCTACTTAATTATTTCCAAGAAAAGCAAGAATTGAATGTAAATATACTAATTTTGTAGAAGTTACTTGTACTAGGTATTTTTTCTAGGAATTAGACTTAGTTGAATTTTCTTCTGTTTTTTAATGGTCTTTGAAAACTTCTATTTTATATAGGACTGAAATGTTTGAATGTCTAGGAGACAGTGACTTCCTTGCTAAGCTTCACTGTATTCGACAAGCTTTTCAGGTAAAGGAGAGCGATTTGTCTGTCTGTCTTCTAAAGCTGCAGTTATCAGTGCACTACCTGTACAAGCAATTTTTATAACATATTCTGTAATTAAATATTTTATTGTTGCTATTACATTTCTGTAATTCTAAAATTTGCAGAGGAGTCCTAGTTTTGTGATTAGCTGTGGAACCTTTGCACCGAAGGCTTATTAGGAACTTGCCTACCATACTAGAGGTTATAATTATATTAAATTTGATTGAAGTGTTTAAGGTCACTTAGTATAACCTGTGAATTAATATGTCTGTCTTTTCTGAACCTTTTCTAGGTAATTCTTTCAGAGACAGCAAACAGAATATTTCTCGCTGAAAGTGGAAGAAAAATTTTGTCTGCTTTAATTGTGAAAGCACGAAAGGTAAAAGCCTTTTTTTAACTAACATTTTATTGTTAATGGAACTTCTACCAGAGTTTGCTTTCCAGTGAAAATAAACCATCTCTTTTGTTAAGTTTGCTTGATAATCGTTGCTTTTACTTTACAGAATCCAAAGAAATTTGAAGATGTCTTTGATGAAATGATATATTTTTTGGAACAAACAGATCACTGGGATAATACCGAAATGGAACTTGCTGCTACAGGAGTGAGTCTGAATTTCTGAAAAGTGCAACTTTTTTGTGTTTACATTGCTGATTTAGAGAAATGGCATCCACCACTGCAGTTTAGTACCAGATAACATGTAATATTTTTATAACTTCTCCTTTACTGACAAAGTATCTTTAATATTCATTAAAAGCAATTATAAATCTGCATGTTAATACAGAGTTAGAATGTGGCGCATGCTGAATTCTACTGCTGAAAGAGAAACTAGGTTACTTAGGTCATGTTCTGATTTAATATAGGTGAAAAACCTGAATTTTTATGATGTTGTTCTGGACTTCATACTAATGGATTCATTTGAAGATTTAGAAAATCCACCAATATCTATACAGAATGTAGTAAATAACCGCTGGCTAAATTCCTCTTTTAAAGAAACAGTAAGTATTTATGTGTAATTTTCATAATCATTATTTTGTAGTACAACAAGTATATGGTACGATCAATATAACATTAGTGTGAGAATTCTGATATAAAATTTCTGTATATACTAAAATTGGTTTTGTGGCAATCTGTGCTTTGTATTTTTAAAGCACGGTGTAAAAATTAGAATAAATCCAGCAGCTCCAGGGATCAGACTGTGTACGTTGTCTAGATAATAGCACTAATTCTGAAGCAAAGAAACTACATTGACCTTCACTATAAAGTCTAACTCAGCCTCTAATACAACTGAGTGTGTACCCGAAATATTCCTCGGAAGAAATAAACAGGTTGTATTATCAGGTTATTCATAATAGCAGTTTAAAAGCTACAAGTCTGAGCCCAAATATAGAGAATGATTGAAGGTATTAGAAAAATAGTTTAACTTGCCCTGCAAAAATGAGTTTTCTCTGGGGAAGTAGAATTCTAGAAGGGAAGTTTATGTTAGCCACACTTCAGGTATTTGGTACATGAATCAAAACCTCTATCTGAGACTTAGCAATAAGGCACAAAGTTGCAAGCACACAAAAGTAAATTAATAAAATACAGGCATTCAAATGTTGGTAACATTTCACACTTCTTCACATGTGCCTGTTTATTTGTCAGATAGATCTCACCCCTCTGTTACAGGCATGCAGGCTACTGCCATGGTCAGCTGGTAGCGATACTACGCTCATTTCATCTGTTTATATCTATAAACTCCCAGTTTTTCTTGTACTTATCTTTCAATTGAAATAGTCCCTCTAAAGGAAAAAAGAGGTAACATGGATATATTTATTTTTGTAATTATGTGATAACATTGTGCTTTGTGAGTAGTAAATTATCCTGCAGTACTGGAGGAGAATCAGATGAGGGGAAAAAGCCTAGTACTGATACCAGTATATTGTCTTTCACAGGTCCATATTTGGACAAAACTCCTTAGCTGAATCTGAAGCTATTGCAAGAATGTTTTTGCTAAAATGAAAAAGGGCATTGCAATGTGTTTGTATGCTACTTAATATCTAAAATAGTTACTTATGTCTGAGTGCATGCTTTGGTATATAGGAGACTGGTCCTCAGCTGAACCCAGTGAATGTTCCTAACTGGTGCAACTGAAATCAGACAAGGATGCCAAATGATACTTGAATTAAACTAAAGAAAATGTTGCAAAATAAGATCTGACAATAACAAATATGAACTACATATAACGTTAGTTGTTTCAGCTGATATTTTACAGTTTTAAACGTTGCGTTATCTCAAGATTGAAACTGAAGAAAATAAAAATCCCCGAAGTATAGAAATAGTGTTCTGCAGCTGACTTCTTTTTGAGATGAAAAATAATTTCTCTTATAGTGAAGTTATGCACAGTTTGGAGCTTGTTTGTTTGGGTTCTTTTTATTTATTTATTTATTTATTTTACATTTAGGCTGTGGCTTCAAGCTGTTGGTCAGTACTGAAGCAGAAAAGACAGCAAATGAAGGTAAGTTGCCTTGCAAATTGTGCTGTCCAAAGTTACCGATTGGCTCCTGAGTATTTGAAGTTCTGTAGCTTTGGCAAAATGAATCACATATCAACCCTTAATCCTGTAGACATGTTAGTTTAGACAAGAGGCTGCCAGTTCTAGTTTAGCTTATGGAGCCCTAGTACCAGTTTTTCAGCAAAGCCTTAGCTGAAAGATTTTCAGGCTAGTTTAGGTCCAGTCAACAATGCTGACAGTCACTTCTCTGGCATGTGGCCCCAGACATGCACCTTGGATTTTTGCAGACCAAGGTCATTAAATCCAGTATCTTGCCTGCCTGCATCCTGACCATTCATTCAGTGAAGGAACTCTGCAGGTTTTGAAGTAGAACTCCTCTGCACCAGCAGTTCCTCACTTCCATCTTTGGAGGATTTTGTTAGACTTACGAGGCCTATCTCTGTATTAGACATTCCAAAGCAGAGTTGAGGCTTGCTGCTGGACATCCATAGCCGTTAGAAGTGGTTTTGCGTACAGCAGGTGAGGAATCTGTGCTCATGTGATGGGCACCGACACCTTTCTCTGATTCTAAGAATAGCTATTTGCATGACTCCTGACTGCTAGAGACATATTTCATCATTAAAAAAACCCAAACAAACAGTTGCTTCCAGGGGCAGCTGGTATTTTTTAAAAGGTCCTCAGCTATTGTTATGTTTTAAGATTTGAGATGTTACATCCCTGTGCCAACCTGTGTGGTTAGGAATTTTATATATAGATCTTTCTTACACTTGTTTTGTATAAAGGGATTATATCTCCAAAATAGATGTTACAGTAACCTATTACTTTAAGCTGTATTTCAGTGCACTTACTCTGTAGTTCCTTTGTATACTGAAGTATCAATATTTACAAGTTTGTAAACACGTGAGTAACTTTACTCCTGGGGACTAGTTTCACCAGTGCTGCTGGAGACATTCAGAAGTGGATAAAGTAAAGCACCGTGGAAGTCTTTGTAAGGGAGAAACTACCTGTCACAAGGAGTTCGATGAACTTAAATTGACTTATAAATAGTTCTTTATGTGGTATTTTATGCTTTAATTTTGATTAATTTCTATTATTATTTAATAAAGTAACTGATGTTGTAAAGTTAAATTTATGAGTATATGAAATTAACTGTACATTCATACATGATATATGAATTTATAGTTTATGAGTATAGGTTGTAAAGGTAACAACAGAAGGGACGTTCACAGGTATTTTATGTTTTTCTGTAGACTTTAAAATGGATTATTATAAGGTATATTTTTTTTCATTCAAAACTGTGCAGTTTGCTTACTTTTTTGCAGCAATCCATTGTGTATAGGGGCTCAAACAGGAATAACTGAACAAAATTATCTGTCATATGGGAGCCAGAGTAGATTGTTCATTCTATTTTTGGGCTTATGCCTGTTAATCTTCAAATATTTAAAGTACAAAGTACCACTGAAATAAAAACCTTTTCTGCCAAAAATCATGCCACTTGTTTGGTACAATTGCCTATAACTTAAAGGTTACCACAGTCCTGAAGTAGCAGGTGTTTTAGGCTGTTCTGAAGACTTAATTTGTAGAGACTTATGCTGTATTTACTGTGTAACTTTTATCTGTAATTTTTACGTCACCAGGTGCCTGATGGATTTTTTGCACATTTCTATGCTATATGTGAACATATCAGCCCAGTTTTGGCGTGGGGCTTTTTGGGCCCTAGAAACTCCCTTTATGACCTGTGCTGCTTCTTCAAGGTTTGCAACTTTTTTTTTTATTACCACTTAACTTAAAAAAACCCACATCTCCCAGGTTAAAAGAACTGAGGATCTATTTGCAGGCATACCTTGGGGTTTTCCCAAGATTAAGACTAATAACGGTAAGAAACCATGAAAATAAATGTTACAATATTAAAATTTTTTTAAGCCTAGAACTGTTTTGCAAAGTCTATTTTAATGCACTTCTGTTTTAGCACCAAAAGAATACATAAATGGATGTTTTTAGGAAACGTGTAAAGGAAATAACATTCTGTACTTTTTTCCTCCTTGGAAGTGAATACAAGTTTTCCCCTCTTTTATCCCCCTCACTAGGATCAAGTGCTTTTCTTCCTCAAAGACATTTTTGATTTTGAAAAGGTGAGATACTCAACTATGGAGAGTTTGGCTGAAGATCTTATGCAATTATTAATCCGACACACGGAACTTTTAATGGCCTATCTTGGAGCAGATTCACTGAGACATGTCAATGCTTGTGTAAGTGGTCCTGGGCATGTCATGACCAGTGGGCTCTTGGAAGCAAAAGTACAGTAAGCTTAAAATCCATGACAAATGAAATGGAGTGCTCCTGACATACTCCTTCCCACCTTTCTCTCTAACACCGAAGCTATCATTGCTGTTACTGAGCAAGCATCTGAAAATGTATCATGTTGCTAAGTATGGAAAAGGACTCAGGGAGGTTACGTGTACATCTGCGAAAAGGACTGGTGAGCGTGTTATTGTATATACCTAAATTAAATTTGCAGCTCAGCTGAAACTGTATTTATATTTAATGTATCCCAAAGCTTTTTCCTGTAATTTTGAGTAAAGTTTATTTATGAAATACTGTACTTTTGCACAGATAATTTGTAAGTGAAGCTGATGGAGTTGTTTCCTTTAAAGGCTTATAGTACAGAATGCTTATTACAGAGTCCCCAAATCATTGTGTGTCTAGATCAAGAAGGTGTTTTGACTGGGGCATATGCAGTCTCTAATTCATGTGACACATGCAATAAAGTAATCTCACTCACAGAACTGCCCTGAAATTACATTTGTTGTGGGTGTAAACAGTCATTTTGTACTGCAGTGTAATGGAGCGATGCAGGTGCCGTTAGGGCAGGAATTACTTCCAGTATGCATTTTTCACTTTATTTTGTTTTAAAATAGCTAAACATCATGAAGGTGTTTGAAAGCACTTATTTATATATTCAAAAAGCTGTGGTAGCTTCACCTGTTAATTTAAAACTTTTCCTTTTTCTACAACTGTTACTACTTTATATTTTGGTGTTAAACAAACTAATGCCATTCTCAGTTCATATGTAGCATTTCAAAATATATTTTTAAATAAGGGTGTCTGACGAGATTTGTTAATCATGAATCAGAATCAAAGGCAGTGTTTTATAATTAAAAGCATTTCCATCTTCCTCCTTTCCTTGTAGGAAGTCAGGTGTCTTATTTAAGAGGAAATGTAAGCAACTGTGGCCATGTATGTGCAATGTAAAACTGGCTCGGGATATGGAACCCTGAACTCTAGATAGGAGCACAGCACAGTAAGAAGGCATTGCAGGAATTTGCAGTAACGCCTTTTCCTGTGCTAGAGGTAATAAATAATGATGGTCTATCATCTTTGAATGTCTATAAACTGAAACAATGTTTTGTAGTTGGCTTAGGCTCTTCAACTACACTTACGTATGCTTTGCCACACAAAGCCAGCCCACAAGAATCTATCCTGTGTTGAGTAACGAAGAGTAAGTAATTAGAGAGTAATTCTGAATACTTGAGAACCACGTTGTTAAAATGGAGCATATTGAAACACACCTTGATTGGAAACATTTTTCTTCGTTTGGATGAACACAACCCAAGAAAGTGACGGTTGAAAAGGAGGGTCTGTGTAACTCCATGGATCTTACTGCAGCCGACACATTTTCATCATTTTTCTATTTATCAAATGAATACAACAAAAGAGCAAAACGTTGGCTGCAGTTTGTTTCTCCACAAAGTGTGTCTTCAATACAGAGTGTGAAGTTTTCTGCACCCATCTCACTCAGCTTAAGCATACCTACCTGCTCAAAAGTATCTGTATTTTAGCAGTGTTTTGCAAGTCTATGAATGAATGTATATGGAACAGTAAAGTGTCTCGTTGGGTTCAGAATCAATAGGAACAGCTGGAAATAGTAGTGATGGAGTAAATGGCATATTCCACAGCAAGTGTACTACCTTGGGGTTGCAGTATGTCAAAGGAAATTGTCTGCTGTTGTTTGTCTGGTCTAATAGAATTATATTAAGAAAATTACACCTTAACATTCATCACAGAAAAAGAGAAATGCACTTTTCCGCAGAACTAAATATATAGTTCAGTGAGCAATTTTCATATTATTTATAAAAAGCTCATGAAGCAAGTGCAAGTGTTGCACATGACATTATAAATGTTTCCAGGTAATTTAAATTAAGTCAATCTTCTGTTGAAACTGAAAGGACTTTTTTTAAACAGAAGAATGAAAAAGGTCTGATGGAACACCAAAATATCTAGAAAATAGGTAAGAACCTGACAATATTCAGGTGAAACAGATGTATACTTTTAAAAAAGGAGCACTTCCATGCACTCACATAGCTCAAAAGTCCATAGAATCAGGTGGGAAATGGCACTGATGTATTTTGCATCCAAAATAAGAATTACAGTATCCGGTTGCTGCAAGGTACCACCAACAAACACTTGGTTTTGCAACAGTTAAGAAATAAAGAAATAGGGGAAGGGAGGAAAGAGAGAGGAAGAGGGAAATGTGCAGGTGCACATGGGCAGGCTTTTGGTCTCCTCTGAGTCTTCTTGGACCTTTTCCCTAAAAGCCTTTGTATGTTCTACCCTTCCTAGTGGCAGACACCCCTATAAATTCAAACGGGGGAAGGCTGCCTCTTTGTAACACAGAACTGTTACAAAGTTCTCCTTTGTAATCAGTTCTCCTGTAACCCCACGTTTGTACGCGGAAGCTAGAAGGTGTGTGAAGATTGCCTGTTGATAACCAGCTGTATGGCTTAAGCAAAGTCCACCACCTTTGAAAACACAAGTGCCAGAGCTGCAGCATTGCAGTGGCACCAGGGTGCAGTTGTACTGCAGTGAATTCATAATCAAACTCAGAATTTGGTTTATAATCTCTAAATTTTTAAGTAGTTTTGAATGGCACTTTCTCTGCTAATAAGAGCCGTCATCTTCTGCTATAACTGTGCTCCTATGATCAGAAATGAATGTTGAATGTGTTGATTATACAACAATAAAGTATTTATATGATTTGTAATTTAGTTGTAAAAATAATCTCACTTTAAATGTGTTCTTAATGATTATTAGACTTTTGTAGTCTTCGGTTTCATCAAACTAAACGTGTCAATTCGAGTGTCAGAGTTAAGTGTGTTTGTGAACTTTCTATTGCCAAAATGAACTGCTGCTGTGTGTATTGAATAAAAGGTTTCAGTGAAACAACTGTTGCTCATACAACTGCTTCTAAAACTTGAACTTGCACAATGCTTGAAATCTAAAGCAAAATTAATGTGGCAGGAGCCTGGATACCAGTTAGTCATCCTGAAGTTGGATTTTGCTCCCTGAAATCCAACCAAAAAACAACTATTACAAAATTTATAATATACATGAAAAACAACAGTAAAGGGATGGGAACAGCTTTTGAGCTGTCCAGTTTAAACTGGATCAAAAATCAATCTCTGTGATTTTACTTATGTGAAATGGGCCACAGCATTGATAAGTTTTCAACACATGGGCCGGTGATCCACCAGAAAGCCAAGTTTTTGGTGTTTCTAGTCTTGGAAATCAGAAAGTGATTCAGCCAGAGACCTTAATAGGGGAACAAACCCCCAGACTCAGGCCGGCTGTCACTGGCTGGCAGTGTTTGTCAGCTGGTGTGATCCCTGCCTGTGGTACTAACCAGGTTGGTTTCACTGCATCTGTCTCTCTGTGCCAACCGGTTGTCTCTTCCCTTGGGTTTAGGAGATGAGTTTTCTCAGGATTATTTCCATCCCCAACAGCAGATGTAACAGCTTACTGAAGTAAGCTCCAGTCATGGAATAAGATTTCCTTTGTGAGGTAATATAAATGGAGAACACAAAGTGTCTAATGCTTACTGCTGTAGAATCATAGAATCACAGAATGGTTTGGGTTGGGAAGGACCTTAAGATCATCCAGTTCCAACACCCCTGCCATGAGCAAAGACACCTCGCACTAAACTATGTCATCCAAGGCTCTGTCCAGCCTGGCCTTGAACACCGCCAGGGTTGGAGCATTCACAGCTTCCTTGGGCAACCCATTCCAGTGCCTCGCCACCCTCGCTGTGAAGAACTTCTTCCTTATATCTAATCTAAACGTCCCCTGTTTAAGTTTAAAGCCATTACCCCTTGTCCTACCACTAGAGTCCCTAATGAAGAGTCCCTCCCCAGCATCCTTATAGGCCCCCTTCAGACACTGGAAGGCTGCTATGAGGTCTCCACACAGTCTTCTCTTTTCCAGGCTGAACAGCCCCAACTTTCTCAGACTGTGTTCATAAGGGAGGTGCTCCAGCCCCCTGATCATCATCATGGCCCTCCTCTGGACTTGCTCCAACAGCTCCATGTCCTTCGTATATTGAGGACACCAGAATGATGTGGTGCCCTCAGAAGGGCAACGTGTATCTGCTTTGATCTGCCCAACTTTATGTATAACCTGTGTTCATCTGCTGAAAACTTATTTTACTGAGAGTGGGAAGCCCAATCCTTAACTGAAACCTTGCACATTTGCTTCAGAACTACAGGTATGGCTATTTTGAGGGTGGCACTGGGGGACTGTTCCTGTGCTGAGCTTCAAAAGACAAACACGTTTTGTGTTTAACTTCTATGGCCGTTGCTCGGAGTTGCAAAGCCTAAGGCCACGTGGTTGTCACCCTAATAATCCAGCTGGAAATTAGGCTCCAGCATGATAGACACAGTATAAATGGGATAGGAAAAGGAAAGTTCTGCACTGTAGACCTTGCAGTTGCACGTGTAGGAAACAAGTCATCTTTAAGCAGGAAAAGGAATGTATTCTGATGTAATAAAGTCATGTTTCTGCCTCTGATCTGTAAAGTTTCCAGAGAAAGTCTCGGCTTCAAACCAGACACACTCTCCCTCTCGCCTGTCTGGCACTAGCTAGATTCCTCTCCGCTCCATCAGCTAACTGTCACATTACTATTATTAGTTGATTGCTCTCCATGTGCCATAGACGACCTAGGACCCGGCCACCGGGGGTATAAAGCCTCCCCGCTGGCAGGGCAGGACTCCGCGGCGGGGGAGCGCTCTCGGCGCGGATCGCGGTTCTCGCCAGCTCCGGTTCGGGGCC
>NW_009941366.1:0-3371 GCF_000696875.1 Nestor notabilis | reverse complement strand
AGTTAACTGATAAGTAGAAGGACAAGGAGAATCACTCGTTTACGTCAGTGGTGTTACCAAACTAATTAAGCTGGTATAAGCATTTATCTACTGTGCATGCTTCAAAGACTTCCAGAACAAGAGTTCAAGGAACGGCCAAATGATGAAGATGGTTGGAAGAAGTAAAACGACCACCGAAGACCACTACCACGTTGTTATGCGCATGCAAAAACAGGCGTGGAATTATGTAAAACAACTCTCGGACAACTAATGCGTATGTATGACATCTATCGGAAATGTAATGAATATATATGTTAAGCAACAATATGATCACGGTCTGTTTGATGCTTAAACGAGACACACATTAGGAGGAGATATCCCCTGTGTCTCCCAGCGCTGCAATAAAGAATACCTGCTTGTCAACTTAAACATTGTTGGCGAGTTCTTAACGAGTTCTACGAATCACTGTGTGGCCTCTCCACTACCCGGTCACAGCTGTCCCAGAGTATGGTGTGCAGAGTGCGAACGTCCAGCGCCTGCTAGCACAGCCAAAGAGCCAGGATAGAAAGCTGCCACTGGGCCTCTTCTGCACACATGGAGCTCTGCAACGGTGCCACCAACATTGCTCTTGCTCCTCACTTTCCCACATAAAAGTCCATCTGTGTGCGGCCTCTCTGCTGGCCACTCGCAACTGTCCTGGAGCATGGTGCGCAGAGTGCAAACGTCTGGCCACAGTTCCGACAGCTGAAGAGCCAGGACAGAAAGGTGTCACTGGGCTGCTTCTGCACACACAGAGCTCTGCAATGCTGCCACAGGCATTGCTCTCACTCCTCCCTTTCCCATCTAAAAGGCTATCTGTGTGCGGCCCCTCTGGTGCCTGCTCATGGCTGTCCCAGAGAATGGTGCGCACAGTGAGACTATTCGGCCCATACTCCCACAACTGAAGAGCCAGGACAGAAAGCTGCCACTGGACCTCTTCTGCACACATGGAGCTCTGCAACGGTGTCACCACCATTGCTCTTCCTCCTCACTTTCCCACCTAAAAGTCCAATTGCATGCATCCTCTATGGTGCTCAGTCGAGGCCGTCCCGCAGTCCAGGGCATAGAGCATGAACATCCAGGTCCTCCACCCATAGGTGAAGAGCCAGGACAGAAAGCTTCTGCTGTGCATCTTTTATACACCGTGAGCTCCACAACGGTGCCACCGGCATAACTCTCACTCCTCAGTTTCCCACCTAAAAGTCCAAGTCTGTGCATCCTCTATGATGCTCAGTCGAGGCCGTCCCGCAGTCCAGGGCATAGAGCATGAACATCCAGGTCCTCCACCCATAGGTGAAGAGCCAGGACAGAAAGCTTCTGCTGTGCATCTTTTATACACCGTGAGCTCCACAACGGTGCCACCGGCATAACTCTCACTCCTCAGTTTCCCACCTAAAAGTCCAAGTCTGTGCATCCTCTATGATGCAGGCTCGAGTCTGTGCCGAGCCCATCATGTTGACAATGAATGTCCAGCTCCTGCTCCCACAGCTGAAGGGCCAGCAGAGAAAGCTGCTGCTAGGCCTGTTCTGCACACGGTGATCTCCACAACAGTGCCACCAGCATTGCTCTAGCTCCTTGCTTTCCCATGTAAAAGTCCAATTGCGTGTATCCTCTACTGTGCCCTCTCGAGGTTGTGCCAAGCTCGTTGCTTTGAGCATGAACGTCCGGGTCCTGCTCCCACAGCCAAAGAGCCAGGACAAAAAGCTATAGCTGGGCCTCTTCTGCGCACAGTGAGCTGATCAATGGTGCCACCGGCATTGCTCTCACTCCTCGCTTTGCCACCTAGAAGTCCAATTGTGTGTATCCTCTATGATGCAGGCTCGAGGCTGTGCCGAGCATGTCATTTTGAACACAAACGTCCAGCCCCTACTGCCACGGCTGAAGGGCCAGGACAGAAAGCTGCTGCTGGGCCTCTCCTGCACACGCTGAGCTCTGCACAGTGCCACCGGCATCGCTCTTGCTCCTTGCTTTGCCACCTAAAAGTCCAATTGCCTGCATCCTCTAAGGTGCCTGGTCAAGGTTGTTTTGCATTCCAGGGCACAGAGCACAAATGTCCAGGCCCTGCTCCCACAGCCGAAGAGCCAGGACAGAAAGTTGCTGCTGGGCCTCTTCTGCACATGTTGAGCTCTGCAGTGGTGCCACCGGCATTGCTCTTGGTCCTCACTTTCTCACCTACCAGTCCAAGTCTGTGCATCCTCTATGATGCAGGCTTGAGGCTGTGTGAAGCCTGGCGCGTTGGGCACGAACATCCGAGCTCTGCTCCCACAGCTGAAGAGCCAGGATAGAAAGCTGCAGCTGGCCCTCTTTTATACACAGTGAGCTCCACAGTGGTGCCACTGGCAAAGTCTCACTCCTCACTTGCCCACCTAAAAGTCCAATTGTGTACATCCTCTAAGGTGCCCGGTCGAGACTGTACCGCAGTCCAGAGCATAGAGAACAACAATCCGGCCCCTGTCCCCACAGCCAAAGAGCCAGGACGCAGCTGTTGGTGTTACTCAACCCCCAGGCTGTTTACTGATGGGTCCTGCCATTCTGTGGGAAAGCATCAGAGATGGAAGGCAGCTGTGTGGAGTCCCCTGAGACAAGTTGCAGACACTGCTGAAGGAGAGGGTGAATCGAGTCAGTTTGCAGAGGTGAAAGCCATCCAGCTGGCCTTGGACATTGCTGAATGAGAAAAATGGCCAGCACTTTATACTGACTCATGGGTGGTGACAAATGCCCTGTGGGGGTGGTTGCAGCAATGGAAGCAGAAGCAAAGACCCAAAAGTGTATTGATGGGCTTTTAGTATCACTGCCTTGGACACTGAGGAAATTAATCAGCTGTCTACCCTGCCCGGTCTCTCAGAGGATCCTTCTGTTGTGGGGTTGCTGAAAACTGAAGAACAGTGTGGGGGTGGTTGCAGCAATGGAAGCAGAAGCAAAGACCCAAAAGTGTATTGATGGGCTTTTAGTATCACTGCCTTGGACACTGAGGAAATTAATCAGCTGTCTACCCTGCCCGGTCTCTCAGAGGATCCTTCTGTTGTGGGGTTGCTGAAAACTGAAGAACAGCAAGTGCCATTTTTTTTTCGGCGGCAGTATCGCACCAACAGAGACTCTCTGATTCCAATCCATAAGCTGATCCATAGACTGGAGAGCCAAGAAGCGATCAGCAGGACCCGCTCACCCTTTAATAACCCCATATGGCCAGTGCAAAAATCGAATGGGGAGTGGAGACTAACAGTAGACTATCGTGGCCTGAATGAAGTCACACCACCATTGAGTGCTGGCGTACCAGACATGCTAGAAATTCAGCACGTACTGGAGTCAAAGGCAGCCAGTTGTATGCCACAATTGATACTGCCAATGCATTT
>NW_009941365.1:75892-84154 GCF_000696875.1 Nestor notabilis | reverse complement strand
GGTCGGGGACGTGGCGATGGAGAGCTTGGGAGAGGCTGTTCAGTGTCTCCGCTCTCCAGAAGGGGCCTTACTGGCTCTTTCGTATGCACAGGGCCCTGGACAATGTGAGCTCCTGAAGGACAGGACTTGCTCCGTACCCCTTCCTTGGAGAGGGAGAACCAAGCAGAGGAATGGGCTGTAATTTCCTTACTAATTGATCTCATTTGTGTTTTGCGAGGACAGCACTCCCTCATTCCATAGAGGGACTTTCAAGAAGGAATAGCTGGTCAGTTATCCTAATTCTTTACCACATTGTCTACTAGAAAAAAAAAAGAGAATATTGCTTCAGTATCATTCTTATAACTCTTCTACAGAAAAGAATATGTGAAATGAGTACTTGAGGGGCCAGTCTCCCTTGGGAAGGGTGGTTTCTTAGTCTTACCTTTCTGGTCTGTTCCCTTCACTTGGGAAGGTGGGCCTAAGAGGACTTCTTTAGACCTTTGCTACCTGAGCTTAATATCCCATACAGGGACTGACTGTCTGTTTTCCAGCTTCTATTAAAAATAGAACCAAGGTGGGAAGGTTTAAAATGTTTTCTATCAACTCTATTCCATCCAGCTGATTATGAAGAGAATGATGAGCACTGAAGTTCATGTTAGTGTGTCTCCCATTATGCTGTAGGGGCACAGGACTGAGGAAGTTCTTGGTTTGAATACCCGATTATCTTGCATCTGTTTATTCTAGGCATTTTAAACACCATTCTTCCTTACCCAACCCCCAGTATGTAAGGAAAGATACTGGAGGGAGATGTATGGCTATGCCTTCTGTATGTAATCAGTAATCTTTCTCCTTTCCTCCCACCCACATCTGTGAGGAGAATGTTGGGTCTTCATTTGTCTCGAATATGTGTCTTCTGGGTTGCTCTATATCCAAACGAGAAGACCACGTGATAGTACTAGGATTAACGGTACTGTAGTTATTTCTTCATTTCACCAAAGAATGTCTGACTTAAACCTTTAAGAAATTCATGTTTTGTGAAGTACCTGAGAGGGATATGATCAATTTTTTTCAGGCTAGCCCCAGAACAGTCACCTCAGTTTCTTTCTGGTATTCCCTCTTCTGTTTCATCCCTTGCGTGAAGACTTGAGTAGTAAGTGAGTGGCTTTTGATCAGCCCACAGGGTCAGGAGGCTGAGAAAATATTTGGGCTTTAAGTAACCTAGTCTCGAGTAGAGAAAACACCTTGTCGTATGGCTTCTATGTGAAGTCATGGAGTTACTGGATTTCACACAACAGAAGGGAGGCTTTCTGGAGGCAAACGTGGTCAGGTTTAGCTTAGAATAAGGCTAAAACTACAGTCTTGGTAATAAGCCATTTAGCAGCTGAATTATTTCATGGTGTAAGCTGTGTGAAAAAGAACATCAGACTGACAAGTGCTCTTCAGTCTGGTGTGTGTATAAAAGGGTGGTGGTCTTGCTGGGGACATCCTAATTGAGACTTATAGGATGCTGCTGTAGGAGAGTGCTTGAACTTCCTTAGCTGTCTGGTAGCTGTTGGATGAGAAGACCAGTCCTGTATTTCCCTTGTCTACTCCAGACTGTCAAAAGTCCCAGTTTCTGTCTCTTTCTCAGATTTATTTAATCACAGCAAAGCAAACTTGGTGGGTTTTACGTAGTTTTGCTACTAGTCACTTCTTTTTTTTTAGTGGTTAAAGTAGATCATGAGTAGCTAAGTTTTATGTGCTGCCCCTAACATGTTTGTTAGGACTTTCTGTTCCTGGCATCAGGAAATGACACATGGTTTTGTATTTTGAAGATTTTCTTTGTTCATACCGTTTATGGTTGTATGTTTAAAAATGAATGCTTTCTGCACAGGCTGTGACTCCAGCCCCACCTCTGAGTTATTTGTACATATCTTCCTTTTACAGCAAATAGTTTAGCTACTAGGGAGGTCCTGTGGACTGACATCTCCCTGTGAATGACAGTTAATATACCAGTCTTCATAGGTGGCATGCTGCTTAAATACTTTTCTAATTGGTGTTTGTTGTGATAATGACAGTTAAAACTTACTTTGTTAGAGGTTGTGTCCTCGATGGGTTGATAAGCTGAGTTTCCTAATGCTGCCCTGGAATGAAGTCTGAGTTTTGTAGCACTTGCTGTGACCATGACAGGCATTCTTGCTAATGTGGTATTTGTGTGGCTTGTACAGATCTCAATCTCTCTCTGATCTTGTTTCTGAGATTCTTTCTTTACTAAGCTTGAGCCATCATGAATACACTGAAGTAGCTCAGCCTCATGTTAACTCCTACAAATGTGGGCAAATCCAACATATGTACCTGTGCGTATCATTATCCCTATCTTTATCTTGCCCTTGACTGTCTGTGGAGTTCCAAAACTTAAATGCTCCCCATTCTAGGCTTCTATATTCCCTCTGTATTTCCCTCAGTGACCATTAGCTTAATAATCAGAGTGTAAAAAGGCATTCTTAGCCCATGATGATAAACTATTATTACTCTAAAGAATATTCTTTCTCTCTTGTTACAAAGCTTAGGTGCTTGGTTGGTTTGAGGCAGAAATAATTCTAATCTACAAGTGGATATGGTTTATGATAGGTAGCAACAATCATATTACAGTCATGTCCTTGCACTCAGGATATGTTGGTTCTAATTTTTTCCTGGGATAAGGATTCTGTTTTGTAATATAGGTGCTGCTTTTGTAATGATGGATTGCTGCTTTTACAGCCATCAGACAGGTTTAGTAGTCTTGAAACCCTCAAAGCATAATTCTTTTACAGAAAACCCAGTTTCACTGGGACTTTGTCCTAGTTTTCACACCTCTTTGAGCAGTGAGAGCTCAAAACTGGTTTGTGGGTTTAACTTGTGCACTGGGATTTATACAACCCTTTCTTTCCTGTTTAGCTTTTTATTACTGTGTTCAGTGCCGTTTAATGATGCTAAGAGCAAGTGCTTTAGGTTGTTCAAATGTAAATGGTGCTGGAAAACTTGTTGCTTGGGTTTACTCCCTTTTTTTACATGATTCTAAAGGAGAGGGTGTCCTTGCATGTGCATGTGTGATGGATAATTAATATTAGGAAACCCAGAAGATCCATAGTTAATATCTAGTAGAAGGTTTCACTAGGTAAAATCACTGTAGCAGTGATATCTCAGTAGGATAAAGATGTTTGTGTACAAGTACCTGTTGTGGAGTGTAGTTAAAACAGCTTTGATGTGAAACATCCTTAGGGTTGGGTTCTTGAATGAGTACGACTTAGTAACCCCATCTGCTTGTAGCTAATGGAGTAGTGCTCTTTAAAGGAGAATGTGGATGGATGGCTTGGAAGGAAGTTGCAATGCTGTAATTAACCGTTCTTAACAGGAAATCTCTCTATAGTTATGCCAAAGTGTAACTTCCTTGACTCCTTATTGTGAAGAAAAATCTGTGTTCTTAAGGAAGATGATAAACCAGAACCCTCCCCTGCACTGGGGAGATGTTTGTGAGAAGCCGTGTAAGTGAAAGTAAACTCTGCTTATGGGAGTTTGTGTAGCTGGTTTGGTTTTGTCTAGAGGCTACTGCTAGTACAGATAAAAGTCCAGCTGAAGCCTTGCTTTATGCCTGTGCTGGGGCCAGCTGCTGTTTTTCAGATGAGGTTGTAAGCAGAGGTTATCTGGTAAAACTGAAGGACAAGGATTACTCCTTTTCCCTGTTTCTCACAAGAGATTTGTAATAAAGCTGGGAAAAGCAGTATTTTAAGTGCTCGCTTGCCTTTACATGCTGAAGGGTAAGTGGGTTACTTCAGTGATGTGGTGAGTTAACTCCTGGCGTCTGTGGACACTACTGTGTTCTCCAGTAGGAATAATTATCCATGTTTCTTTTATGGTATTGTAGTACTTCACCAAATCCTTCTGGGTTTGGCAGGATTACCTGAAGTTTCTCATGGCTTTGCTTCCCATTTTCTAGTTGACTTAAATATCTGGAGGCAATCCATTGTTGCCTCCAACTATTCAGTGTAATTATTTCAAATACAGATAATTGCATTATTACAACTTTCTTTTGAAGTACTCATTTATTTTTTTTTTCCCCTGAGTTTTTCCATGACTCCTTTGTCATTTCTTCCTCAGCCAACTTTTCCTAACTTCTTACTAGAATTCCTTACAAATGTTTGTGCCTTTTAGGAGAGGACCAGAACTATCACCCTCCTCTAGACTGCCAGAGGGCCAATTTTCTACCACAGCTGCTCATTTGCAGCAAGAATAGCCATTTAGTTCTGCAGCTGTTGTTTTATTTTACTTAGCCTGAAGCAATATTCTCCTTCGGATGAAGTAAGAGGCAGGAACTAAGGAGGAGAAGCTGTAGGACACCTGCAATCAGTTCACTGTGAATCTTCATACTCTCACTGTTTCCCTTCAGCTTTGGTTAGTTCAGGTGTCACGTAACTTTGGGCTGGAGCTGTACTTGTGAGTTTTCTTTCTTTTAAATGGTGCTGTCATCTCTGTGTTCTAAAAGCAATGCTTGGAGGAGGCAATTCCTTTGCAGTTCAGCCTGTGACCTCATGCTCTATTTCGGTCTTTAGTTCCTAATCCTAAAATCAGTTTCTGATCTGTAGATGTGAAAGTTTTAAGCTGTTCCTAGTGACTTGGCGCACAAAGTAACACTAGTTTGCATAATAATACAAAAGTGATGACTTATCCAACATGGAATTTAAAGCTTTTCTTTTTTGCTTTGTGTGTGTTGCCTTGTATAAAGTACATGATCAGTAAAGGACTGATGATAGAATGCTGGGAAAGTTCACTTTAACATGACCGACATCTTGCTCTCCCTGGAAAATGCACCGTGTTTTCTGAAGCAGAGACACCTTTTTGCATTTGAAAGCTTAATATTTTTAACAGCCTTCTTAAATTTCTCAGTATCTTTAAAATCTACTAGCTCACCAAGTCTCAAACATCAATTACTGCTTTAAATATAGTTCACTGGTCAGATATGCCCACTCTTCCTCTCTCTAAGTTGTGCAGAAGCTGTTCCTCAAGCACATTAGAAGAAATCAGGTGAGTATTGTAGATGACTTGTTTATAAAATCTTCAAGTCTTGTAGTGGGACAGTTATTAAACATTTCCAAATAGTTCAGAATACAACTTTAAAGCAATAATCTCAAGTATGTGCTCTTACTTCCGAGTGTCTTGGCAAGCTCCTGCTGCAGCAATGAAAACTTTGCTTTGTGTCAAAGAGCTGGGGTTTTTGTCCATCAGTATGTGAGTTTAACCAGTTCCTGCTGGTTGAAGTCTTAATGCTGGAAGTAGGTGTGATTTGGAGCTGAATGTTATCTTGCAAAGGCTTAGGTAGGAGAGAGATTTTAGTACTGATTACATCTGCACAGGATTAGAAGTAAACAAGAAATAAGCGGCTGGAAAGCTGCAACCAAGTGGAAAGAAGCTGATGTTAATATAAAATTGTGGGTTTTGATCTTTTTCTTGTTCTTCTAGCAGTATACTCCATTGTAAAATGTGACTGATCAGGCAGGGTATGAACTTCTATTAAGTATTATCCTTCTAAACTCAGAAAGTAGAAATACTTCGTATTTCACCTTTAGCTTTACATCAGAACTATAGCAATTAGCTGGCAGTTTCTAACCCTCAAAATACTGTTAGTAAATTCAGTGCTACCATGTGGTACTCTCAAGTCTTCTAATGGCAAATCCAAGGTAGGAGTAATACATAACAAATCTGGCACTGGGATTTGAGAAATTAGGGAACTAAGCTGTATTTAGCTGTGTGAAAGTAACTTCAGGAAGTTAAGCATTTAGTGAAGGCTTAGCAAATACACTGGGTTTTCCATTTGTGACTAAATGTCTCCTGTGCTATTTTGCTAAAGGAGCTTTATTACAGTAGTGCTTATCTGGATCATTTGCAATATTAAACACGAGAAAATTGGGCTTTTGTAAGTTTTACCTCAAAACAGAGGATGTAAAATAAGGAGATCTACACCAAAATTTAACTTTAGTGTCAATTCCTAGCATGAAGTATGCGAATTTCCTAAACAGTGGCATAAAGGGAAATCTTGTGGTTTTATTTTAATTCATGTCGTGATACATACACAGTCTATAAAGTTACAAACCCTGCCTTCTGTATTCTGTCTCATTTTGAACTCTCTCTCCTACATAATTTCTTTCAGCTCTGTGCTAGTTTACTGTGGATGAGCTTTCCACATCAACCTCTTTTTCCTTGTCTCCTAAAAAGGGACTTTGGAAATCTTCACTTAATGTTCTTTGCTGGTTCCTCCTAAGCAAGCAGTCCTTCACTCCCAGCATCCATATGTTCTAGCAGTGGTGCCCTTCTGCAGCAGTGATTCTTTTGCTTTTGTAGGAAGTGATAAGTTTGCACGGGTTGAAACTGTTCTGCTATTTCACGTATTTACTCTAAATATGGTACTTGCAGTAGCATGCAGCTCAGCTATTCCAGTTGCCAACTGTGTGTTAGGACATCAACAAAGTATCTCTATTGGTTGTAACATTTGTCAATTTTTAGTAGTGAATTTAATACAATTTAAAGCAGAAGTTATAAATCGTTAATAACATTGTTTCCTAGGAAAATATTTCATGTATAAAAGTTTTTCCATGTTAATAACTTCTAAATCTGAGACTTTTTAATCCAGTTGAAAAAGGTGGTAATGAAATTCATATTATTCCTCAATTAGTTTTGTTCAAAAAAAACTCCCACAAACCAAACCCAACCTAGTGGTATTCAGCTGCATGGCAAAAGTTTCTAAAGTTACAGTAGTAAACTGGATCTCCAGACCTAGAATGGGGAAGATACAAAGTTTTAAACTAAACTCAGGTTACAAACAAAAGTAAACATGTTTCAAATATTTACTTGTATTTAAATACATAGATTTTTCTATGCATTTTTTTTTTTTTTGTTTGTTTTTGGCAGTAAATCCACTCAGAGCAGCTTTGGTTGGCTGTGAGTTGTTGCTTTACCTGCCAAATCAGAAGGTTGAGGGTCTTGGCTATCAAAAGGTAAAAGTTGGTGTCTTAGAATCATAGAATCAACTAGGTTGGAAAAGACCTTTAAGATCATCCAGTGTCTTCATGCTCCTTGGAGTTCGTAAGGGCTGTTTGTAGCTTGCTTTGCTGCTGCTGCTGGTGGTGTTCGGATTCTTCTGGGGTGGATAATGAGCTGTAATGTGCTACAGAGGTGTTTCTGTACCTGCCTCTTGCTGTGCTTTGGATTTAGATTTGTTATGTAGCGTTGAGTCCCTCCCCACATGTTCAGAAAGCACATCAGCATTTTACCTATATTTGTTTGCAGTTTCACGTGGTTTATTTGGCTGGTATCTCTGCTCTTGCTGACAGATGGGTCGATATTTAATTGGAAATTGGGTCACACTTGAATTTGATTTATTCCCTTTCCCTCCCTCCCTGTCCAGTATTGCCATAATAGTTGCGGCCATCATGCAACCTATTTCAGACTTTGTGAAACTCTATTCTTGATCTGACCTTCTTTTTTATGTGAAATGTCAAAGGTTGTTTAAACTCTTTGATGGTTAAGCCCCCATCCTGAGAATAGTGGTGTAACATGATTGGATTTAATTGTTTGTACCTTTCTCTGTGTGCCAGGAGCTGTTGGTGTTCATCATTCGGCAAATAGACTGTTATGAAGAGATTAAAAATAACAGTCATTCAGAAATCAGTCTGTTTAGGAATATTTACTTGATTATGTGTGGCAGCTCCATACAGCTATAGTTCATGAAGCAGTTCTTCACTTCTGTAGTGATGTAAAGCTAGCTTCGTTGAGCCCGGCTTACTTATGTGTATATCCTAGGCTGCATCAAAAGGAGAGTGACCAGCAAGTTGAAGGAGGTGATCCTGCCCCTCTACTCTGCTCTTGTGAGACCTCATTTGGAGTATTGTGTACAGTTCTGGTGTCCTCAACATAAAAAGGACATGGAGCTGTTGGAGCAAGTCCAGAGGAGGCCACGAGGATGATAAGAGGACTGGAGCACCTCCTGTATGAAGACAGGCTGAGAAAGTTGGGGCTGTTCAGCCTGGAGAAGAGAAGCTGCATGAAGACCTCCGAGCAGCTTCCAGTGTCTGAAGTGGGCTACAAGGATGCTGGGGAGGGACTCTTTGTTAGGGGCTGTAGTGATAGGACAAGGGGTAATGGGTTCAAACTTAAACAGGGGAAGTTCAGGTTGGATATAAGGAAGAAGTTCTTTTCCCTGTGAGGGTGCTGAGGCACTGGCACAGGGTGCCCAAAGAAGCTGTGGCTGCCCCATCCCTGGCAGTGTTCAAG
>NW_009941365.1:65978-75861 GCF_000696875.1 Nestor notabilis | reverse complement strand
GCCTGGGGTGACATGTTCTGGTGGGAGTTGTCCCTGCCTATGGCAGGGGGTTGGAACTGGATGATCTTAAGGTCCTTTCCAGCCCAAACCATTCTATGATAACATAGCTATGCTCTCATTAGCTGGGGTTTGTTCAAATTACTGACTTTGGATTTATTATCCGTTTAATAAAATTATTTGTAATACATTAATAACCTATCAAATTCAGTAGGAGTTATTTCTCTCTGCGGTGCTTGTGTTTGTCGTGAGTGTCACAGTACAGCATTGCAGAATTGAGTTTTGAGTACAAGAAATATACATGAAGTGGATTTTAATCATAGGAATGAAAGAAAAGTCAATGGAAACCACATCGGAATGCTTTTGCATTCCTGGGCTGTAGATATTTATAATAAGGATATGAAATGCATAGCAAGTTGCTGCATTCTATTAGCTGTCAAACAGAAAAGCTCCAGATGCACAACTCCTAGTTGTAAATGTTCTGAAGCACAAGGGACCAGCATATTGTGTTGGGATGGTCTGGGTATATTTAAGTTCTTCATGGTTAATAGGGAGCTAGTTCAGACTTTCCTCCAGTTGTGTTCAGTTGGAATGCTTTGCCACAACAGTAGCATCATTAAGCCTCTCAAGTGTAATTAAAGCTAAACTGTAAATTAAGTAAATTTCCCAGCCCATTACTTTGCATTAAAAAATCTGGAATATGTGAAGTTTGTTTCAGTGCTGAGTTTGGTGTGTGAGGACATGGAAATCCAGAGAAACTTCTGTGTTGGTTGTCAGATACCAGGGAACAGCACAGTTAGTTTGACCTCTGCTATTTGGAATTGCATTCTTATGAACTTGGAGCTCTTACATTTCCAGGAGCTGATGTTCTGTTTTGTTGGGGTTTGCTTTTTGTTTACACACAGTTATTTTATGAGGAGACTTTCTTCAGATTCATTATCTGTAAATAAAATAGTGCTTCAGAGGAGATACTTCTGTCCTTATTTTAAACTGTCAATGAGGAGCCTTTCTAGACAGGAATCTGGTCAGCCCCTTGGTATATATAGCAGGGCTGACATGAGATGTTACAACACCTAGTTTTACTATAGCTCCATATTCTTTTTAGCTCTGCTGTGGTTTTCACCAGTGAACAAATGTTAATTTGAAGCAAATGGAATAACTATTTTGCCTTCTTAAGAGCTTTTCTTTATGCAACATTTTAAAGATAGAATCTGGCTGAAATCATCTTTCCTTTTACTGAGGACCAAAAGGCAGATGTTATTTACTTCTGCTCTTGGCTTTAGTTTATCTTAGAGGCTGTTTTGATAGGGACATGGCTTTGTGCATGGTAAATAGAGAAATTCCTGTCTGAAAGCTGTGGGATACAGAGGAGTTCTCTGTGTACAACTTCCCTTATCAGTCCAGTTTCCAACTTAAGGGTTTGAAGCTTCATGTTTCCTCTGAAACTTGGAGAAACTTGATGAACATGTAAAGTGCTTGGGAATGATCTCTCAAACTGGGGGATGAAGGAAGGAAACTCATCTGCATTTATGAAACTCAAGTTTGTTTTAAGAGGGTGGATTCCCCTTTGTAAGTTAATTTGTTTGAGCTATTGAAAATCAGTCAAGCTTAATGTATGGTGCTGAAAAATACAGCTTTGTTTTCACTCCCGTTTTCAATGAAGACCATTTCTTCTCCACCCTATCCTGCATCGCATTGTACTGTAGAGTTTTCACTGTGAGCAGCTTTGCCATGGGCTGTAAAGGATGGGTTTGATCCTTCAGGTGTTGTGCCCCTGTAAAAGGGTGCTGTTCAAATGTACATTGAAGTTGCACTTGGGATGAGCCAGGATGAGTTTTGTTTGCTCTGGGAGCTCCATATATCCCATGGGAGATGTTAGTCTAAATTGAAGAAGGAAGTAAAAGCTAAATTAAGCATTTCCAACATTCCTATTCATAGCATGGAAGATTTTAGCTGTTCCTTTACTCGCCTGCCTCCTGTCATGGGAGAGCTGCACACTGAGTGTGAGTTCAACCAGTTCTGGGGAGATACCTGTGTTTTGATGGGGAAAAAGGTGATTTTTTTAATTCACTGGTTCTTTCCTTGAGCTCTAGGGCTCTGTTTTATCCCACTTGCTAACAATTAATGTCAAAATCTGATCCTGAATTGGTCAAAAGGAAAAGTATGGAAGTGGCTGTCAGTGACAAATCTCCTTAAATGAGTTCACCTACTTTAAGTGCACAGTGTGAAACAGATTGTATGGAATTGATGAAGCTTGCATTAAAATGGCTACAAGAAGTAGTCTAAAGCCAGGTAACTTGAATTTTAGTTGCTTAAAAAATGTTAATTTAGAAAGCAGTGATACTTTTTTTAACCAAAATTACTGGAATTCTGCACTTTACCAAATATGTTGGCATGGAAGGAGCAGCTTCACGGGATTTGTTATGCTTTCTCCTGTTCCTGCTGGGAAAAATGAAGATTAGTCCCACTTAAGAGTAGACAGAAGTCATATGGAGGTGGCTGGTGTGTAGATAGCCTTTCACATAAAGAAATCACCTGTGACACTTGGGGGAAAGAGCAAGGAATAGAAGGAAAGCAACACAATTTGATGTCTAGAATTCATTTCAGACTTTACAGTACATACTTTGTTACAAAGCCCGCTATTTTTCTTTCACTGTTTCAGCACAGAGAAAGATAAACCTCAAACACATTCCGCAAAACTGTATATTCAAACTGGTTTGTGTATCATCAGGGAGTCCAAAACTTGGCCTGTTTGATCTCTGAGGTACGAGCCCAAGTCCCCAACTGTGTAAACTTGCGCTGTTGTGTGATTTTCTGCCAGTTGCTTTGTAGAAGGTTGGTGTTTGATTTTCATTGAATGATAAATATTTGAAGTTTGAGGTTTTGCTGCTTTGCACATTCCGATCAGAAACTTTTTCTTTAAGAAAACATATGATATAATAGGCAGATAATTTCAGTTGCTTTTTTCTTTGGTCTGTTAACTGAGTTTTGGGAAGGAAAGCTTTGCGGCAAGCTTTGGGCAAGTGTTTTTATTGCCTCTGTATTGTCAATGGAGAGAACTTTAATGGTAAAATCTTGAGGGTAATTAGTTTGAGGTTGTCAGCTTTTGTTAAGCTACATCTTTTGTCATGTAGAAGCTTTTAAATGAGAGCTACAGTTTTCATTACGACCTGTTGAGCTCTCTTTAGCCGCTAAATCAGGACACAATCATTTGACAGGGCACTGCTCTAAGTATTTCCTGAGAGATCAACAGAATAGTAAGATACACAGGTTTGCCACACAGAATAGGAAATATAGCATGATGTGTGTAAAGTTTATTCCTAGTAAGAATCTGGGCTGAAGCCTCCTGTGTGAGGACAGGTGAGCATCCTGCTATTTATAAGGAAAGCTTATGGCACCCTCTTTTAATATATTATTTAGAAAATAATATTTGGACTTCTGTTTCTTATGTGCCAGAAAATGCCCCACTTGCAGTAAGTTTATGCACTGGGCTTTTGATACTCCCTGTATTAAAATGAATCCAAGTTCTTTGGTCATTTTTGCATAGTTATGATGTTGGAAGAGCATAATTTAATAATCATACTATTTCAGGATATGGCTTAAACCTCTTCGGTGCCGAAGTTTCCTAGATTTTTCTCTTTACTAGGTTAAACTCCCTACTCAATATGAAAAGCAGTTAAAGGTGGAGTTTGATTTTTAACCAGTATACTGAAGGGACAGAAGGATCTTTAATAGATACTGTTGCACCATTAGAGTCTCTTTGACAGGTACAGCCCATTTTGTACAACAAACCGGCATGAACTCTTGTCAAAAGAAGGCGTATTTCCACAAAATTATGTGTCTGGGTCTTTTTTTTTTTTAACCAGTAATTAACTGGACAGCCCTTTACTGTGAGGCTGTAGAGGATGCTATCTGCCAAGACACATGTCCTACATGCATTTAAATATTTGTTCAATTGCACTGAATTTCTTGTCCTATAGAATTCTGGTTTACTGAGGACACCAGAACAGCTAAAGTGCTGCAGGCATTCCACAGCTTGGGAAGCTCCATAGGAGATGATGTGTTTTGGCATAAGTGCTTTCCAGAAACTGGAAAACCTTTAATGTAGAGAAGGTTATGTTGTATGGAGGTGGGTATCATCAGTGCTGCATCTTCACCTGCAGTTGCAGCACTGATGGAGGCAGTAAGTAGAGAGGCCTATCTCCTTTAGCTTAGCAGTCATGTTCTATTCTTGCTCTGAATTAGATTTTGTTTAGAAGGAAATCTAATTTCTAAAGTCTTAAAGTGGGACAGAATAACAGATATTCCAAACAACTTTGCTAGAGTGAGTAAGACTTTTGGGAGAGTGAAATGAGGCAAGTATTGAAGTAGGAAAGCCTCAGATCAGATGGCTTTGGTTGCTTCTTAGCTTTGGTTTTGTCTGTTAATCTGTCTAATTATAGATGCAGCTCTGCCATTTGAAGAGGGGAAAAAAATGTGGGTTACATGTGTGTGATTAGTTCTAAAGCAGTGATCAGGAGAATTTGGGAGCTTGAGAATCTGTTGGGTGAGATGTGGTGGCAAGAGGTCAGGCTGGCGTTAACACTTGGTGGTAGTTTGTTTGCTGTGGAGTGATAGTGCTTCACTACTGCAAAATTACTTTCTGAGACATCTTTTAGAAGAAGGTGATGTGGAAACTAAACATCTAAGAAACACATAGATTACACTTGAGTGAATACTTGTATATTTACAAGATACCTACATTTAAGTTTTTAGAAACCGCTGGAGGTGTTTATTGACAAAATGTGCTGTGCATTGTCAGGTGTGTTTTCTCTATTAAATTTGCTGTAATGCAGGATTAAGGAGGTCACAGATGTTGGAAGGTGACATAAGTACTCTGGCTGCTTTTGGGTATACTTTTCAACAGGTTTGGTCTGAATCCCATATGGACCAGCTGAGATCTGGGTGTGGGAAGCTTTGAAAAGAAGCCCTTTAGCTTTGTCACAAATGGTGGCATCACCAACTGTGGGACTCCTACAAGGAGTTCTTTGCAGGATTGAGGGAGGGTTCAATACTGAAGTGAACCCTACTTAAGTTAAAGGCCCACCTTGTAAAAACTAGAAGTTGTCTTGCTGGAGAACAACTGTAGAGTTGTGCTCATTGGGGATTTCTTGTTCTGCAGTGTCTTCTGTTGACAAAATGGTTTCTCTGTTCCAGTAGGCTACAATGCTACTACTGTACCACTGCTAGCAAGCTGCCAGGTAAGGGTTTTTGTTAGTACTTTGAGTCTAGGAGGTATTCCAGAGCAATCTACAGGGATTGGTTGCATACTGTCAGCACTTCAACAGCAGCTTGTACCTGTGCTTTACAAGTCCTGCTTCTAACTCATGTCCATTAGCATAACTTTTTGTTGTACAAAGGTATAATTGCTGTGGAGTATTTACAGACTAAGTTCCTTTGAAGCAGAAGGAGAGGGCTGTAAGTGCATACTATAAGCAGAAATTTGCAGTATGCAAAGGCAGATGGCCTGGGCACTATTCTTGTCAGAGAGAAGGGTAGAGAACAGCATGATAACATATTAAATGTGTACGTGGTGGTGAAGAGACCTGAGGGTTGATATCTTTGGCATCACATGCTGACGTGTCTTGGCTATCTATGAATCATGTTATATGCCTTCTGTGTGCACCTTCAAGTAAAAACATAGGATAAACTTGCATGTATGCAGACTGTTAGCTTAAAATAGCTTCATGTTTGCAGTAGGAGATGAAAGTAGTGTTAAAGCTATACAATGTTCAAAGTAATTAGACTTCTTCAAAACAGAAGAGTTCTACCTAGTGCAATTCATTGTGCTTCCAGCCATCCACTGTGTAGGGCTATCCACACTATAAATATTATATTGGATACTTAAATATTTATAATAATATTTAATGTATTGATTTGATATTCTACTTTAATATTCTACTTTAATATATTAAACTGAAATATTTATTTTAATCAGATGGCTGTCACTCAGAATCAAAGCCTGCTTGGCCACCTGCCCTAAGGTATACTCAAACTGTGTTGCTCATACAGACCCCTTAAGACCTGCTTTCTAGCACCTAAAGAAGTGGATGCATCCTCAACTGATTGCAGTTATGTGCACTGAAAATACAGGATTAATGTTGAACGAATAACTGTTTCTGATTTCACCCAGTGAAACATTAAAACTAGCATCTGATCAGTGAAAAAGAGTACTTGTTTCTCCCTGATTTAGACAGGCCAGTGGGTTAAATACTCAGCTTGAATGTACTGCTTATGCAAGAATTGCCAATACAGACATTTTCTTGTCTTTGTAATCAAGAGTCACCTTTAGAATATGATTCACAGGCTCATTATTAACCATGTTTGTAAAGATAGGATCAAGGCTCTAAGTTTACAGAGCCTTCTCAGTGGGAATAATGTGCTAGTGTATGAGTGGGAGCTAATACTTATTTTGGCCTAGATTTCATGATAAAATGCTTTAAAAGTTACTGTAGGAATTCAGTGTAGAGCAAAGTGTTCAGTAGTTTCAGCATGTCTTGTGTATTTCTTAGCCTTAGGGTGCTGAAGCAGTAGTTGATCTGTTGTCAGAGGAAGAACTCAAGGTCTGAAGTGTAATGCAGTATTGATAGAACTTGCAACTTTGCAAGGGTGATGCTTTAGCAGAAGAGAAATACTTGGATATTTGAAAAGCTGTCATAAGGAGTGTTACTTTAAAGGGGAGGAAAATCTTGCCTTTATAAGTAATCTTAAACATCCACCTCTTATGTGAAATACAGGCAATTAGAAGTTCACAACCTTTTTGGAAATCACCATGTATACATGGTATGCAGGAAGAAAAGTTTGACAACAGTGTTTGTCAGAAAAGGTTTTATCTGGCTCATTCATGCTGATAGATTCCCCGTTAATGTTAAACTTGATGTACATGTTTTAGTTTGTGTTGCATGTTGGAGATTGTAATTTTTGAGAGGTCTTTCAATCTGTTACCGTGGTGTTAGAGATTCGTATTAGAAAGAGAGCAATGTGACCACTTTGAAGTATGGAAGTATTCAAAGTCAGGCTTTCACATCCTCAGCCAAAACAGTTCTAGTGAGCTGTGGATTATCTGGTGTAGGCTGATCTTAGAGATACCTTTAGAACATTAGTTTGGATTTGCTGTTCATACTTTGTGCGCAGTGTAGCTGTGGACTCCTTTACTTTGGACTTCTATTCATTGAGTATGACTTTACCATTATGTAGACAACATCACTATATGTGTGCTTAAAATCTATCTCCATGTGTTGAATTTGTAAGAAAAATGGGTATTTTTATACTGAAAAGAGCTAATAACTCTTCAAAGTGGCATACTGAGAAAGCTTTATGAAAAACACTCAATACCACTAAAAATCCCTAATGGAGACAGTTCACTGTCAAAACAGTTCTGCAGAGAGATGTGGAATCACTGATGGTTCTCCATCTAAAGAATTTTTTGCCAGCATGCCACATCCATTCCAGAGATCCATAACCTTTAATTTCATATCATTAACTCAAAAACATGCTTGTCTAAAAGGGGAGAAAGTGATGCTGAGATGGCTTTAACATCAGAAAAACTTTCTTCTCTTAACTTCAGAAGATAACTGTAACCAGGTATTTAGTACAGTTCTTCTTTACAAGAGGAAATGAATGCTACAGGAGAAAAGAGAACACTATGCTAAGGAAGGAATTCAAATTGGCAGGACCTGGTAAACACCTGAAATGAAACTTGTAGCTTAAATAACCTCCAGTTTTTGTTGGCTGTCTGATCCTGATGGGTGCAGGTAACAAACATGTTTTTGGGACTGCTTCCTGCATGACTCTTTAAATAGTTCATGGGAGAACTGCTTCAACATAGGCTGTTTACATCACTTTGTCATCAAATTGCAGGATACTTAAAGTGGAGAATGTCTGGATCTGGTTCTACTGGTGCTTTTGTGTTGTGTTGGAATACACCACGTGTTAACAGAGAACATTATTGTGCTGAGAATGTTTGCAGCTGCTCTTCAGACCAAGAGTAGAAGACAAATTTATGCCAATAAATTGTAGTACTTCATGAACGCTTGCAGGGGCAAAGTTCCAAATGGGTCAAGAAGGTGTCAAAGTCGAGTAGAAAAGGATTATCTGAAAGTGCAGGAGCACTAGAAGAGGCTTTGGCTCATTCGTTCATGAACAACCAACATGAGTCCACAGGAAAGGTGGGAATCTTTCTCTGTGTCTATAGAAGAATGTATTGTGAGACAGACAGTTGTTTTCATTCTATTTGGTGCTGGGGAGCTTCAGTATCCAGCTTAGGGCACTGCATTTAAACAAATAAATAATAATGAAACTGCAGAGAATCCAGAGCAGATCAGCTGAATTAAGATGACTGGAAAGTTAGGAAACTCTGAAAGAAAAATGTTTATTAAGTAAACAATAGTGGGTTTCCATTGTATTGATGGCTTTTGTGCAGAGGGTGGATATTCTGCCTCCACTGAGAAGGACAAGAGGAAGTTCCTTTGTTTCAATCTGCACTAGAACATCAGGCTTTTGGGGTATAAGATAGATCGAAGGAAACTTGGAATTATGGAGATGTGGAGTAACCACTGAAGTCCAAAGGAGGCATTTTTAGAGAAGAGCAGATGACCGTAGTTGAATGGTTGAGTAACAGAATCGCTCATTGTTGCTAAATGGGGGGAGGACTTGTCCACCTCCCTTTTTCCTCTTGTTCTTACTCTTGCATGTCATCATCTCCTCTTCTGTAGTGGCTTTTGCCAGTTTTGGTCTTCTGTGAGCCATTTTTTTTATCTTGTAGGACTTGTTAAAACTATGTGGGGTTGTGTCCCCTGTGTATCATCCCAGCCACTACCTCTGAAGTTAGTGTCAGAAGGAAAGTGTGATTTAAGGCTCAGTCTTGCTTCCCCATTGATGGTTATCCTAGACTGTGTAACCAGCCTAACTCGTTCTTCCAAATTTGTGGTGGGTCTAAGAAAACTAACGTAGATGATGTGTTAAACTTATATCAAGATCTGGGTGAATTAAACTGTTGTTTGAAGAGTAGCAATGTTGGGGGAATGAAGGAATGAGTAGGCTTGTAGCCACAAAAGTCAGTTCCATTAGCTCAAAGTCTGTTCAGTTGTGAGCTTGAAACCTTTTCCTGATATTAGAAGTGAGAGGAAGAGTCATAAAGCTGAACAAAACTCATTGTCCCTGATAGAGATTTCACAACTGGATGTCTTTGAGAATTCATTCCTCAGAGGGATCCAGGCTCCAACCTATAAGACTGCAGTAGCTGAGTGGATCTTAGCACTGGTTGCTCTGAAGTGGACCCGGTTTTGATATGGGATTAGAGTAGATGACATCCAGAGGTTCTGCCCAACATGAATTATGTTATAACTAGGTGATCCTAAGTTTGTATAACTTGTTTATTCTGCTATGATGATGTCCAGGTTATTTGCTTAAATTAAGCTTAACAGAATACCAGGAACTTTAAAGTGGAACATGATGATGCTTCCAGGATGAACAGAACAGCTTAAAATGGTCATTTTTTCCAAGGAGAAATGTGTCTGATGAGCAGATAAGAGGAATGATGGTGGGGTTGGTATATTCAGTTTCTAAATTGCTCTAGCTTGTTTATATGGTACACTTACGCTTGTGTAAATGTGCCTGTAGCTGTTTCTGGGTTAATGAGACAAATGTAGTTGAAGTTGACTATTGAATTTCCAATATGTGGCTGGAGCTGTTGAGACAAAATTTAGCACTATTTTAATGGTAGCCTTTAAAGTGTGATGGGAGATACTCAGCAAGTTTAAAGGTAGGAAGTGATTTGGGAAGAGATGTTCTGCTCTGTCTGGAGAAATGGATTCTGTGCAGGTAGCTTAGCCAGACTTGTCATTTC
>NW_009941365.1:65544-65939 GCF_000696875.1 Nestor notabilis | reverse complement strand
GATCAAAATGGTCATTTGGCACCTTAAAGGTGTGTGTGAATTAAGATGAAAAATGAAACCAATAATACAAAATACCTTGTTTGTCAGTGCGGCCTGCCTATTGATTTGAGTTGTGCTTCCCTTATTTAACTTCTCTTGCTGCTTGATTTATTGATGTGGTGGTTGCTGATGAACTTTGGTAGTCACTCCTGCTGTTACTCAGCAAAGTCTTCATTGAAGCAGTGGTCCAGCTGAAAACATTTTTACTTGTATTTTTCACAGAAAGTTTCTTAATTAGTTTTTACAGGTCTCAAAAATAGAATCATAGAATAGGTAGGGTTGGAAAGGACCTTAACATCATCTAGTTCCAACCCCCTGCCATAGGCAGGGGCCCCCCACAGACGTACATGTCGCCC
>NW_009941365.1:21010-65429 GCF_000696875.1 Nestor notabilis | reverse complement strand
CCTTTTTTCAATTTGACCCCATCCCCCCTGGTCCTACCACTATAGTCCCTGATGAAGAGTCCCTCTGCAGCATCCTTGTAGCCCCCTTCAGACTCTGGAAGCTGCTCTGAGCTCTCCACACAGCTTCTCTTCTCCAGGCTGAACAGCCCCAACTGTCTCAGCCTGTCATAAGCAGTTAAAGGCTAGTCCAAGTGTTGCTGTAGGAGTAAATCCAGCCAGAGATACCTGAGGCAGGAATGTTGACTTCACAGGGTTACTGACAGAGTTTTCTTTAAATTCTTAGTTTTGAAGAATTGCCGTTACAAGTTGCAGTTTTAAGTAGGAGACAGAATGAGTTGTATTTGAATTGGAAGAAAAAGACAAGATGTAACTTGATGAAATGAAAATCTAAAATGTTGGCTGTAGAACAAGTTATTCAACATTAAATTAAACCTACCTTCTTCACTTTTTAATTCTGCTTATCTAATATAAATCACGTTTCTTTTTAAACACGGAAACCCCTGAACAGAGTGGGTCTTCTCAGATTTCTTTAACTCTTCCATGAATTATTTCCTGAGTCAATGTGTGTAGCTCTCAAGATGCCATTACATGCACAGGAAGAATTGTCAAATGGGGTTTTTAATGTCAATTATGAGCAATGCGTGGTCCAGATTTCCTCATCCACCCTGTCTCGAGGGGACTTGGGTGAAGCCACCCATGAGTCTGCTGTAGAAAACCCCTAGTAAAGCAATCTGGTACAAATGGGCTTATTCAGAAGAGAAGAGAAGCTGCATGGAGACCTCAGAGCAGCTTCCAGAGTCTGAAGAGGGCTACAAGGATGCTGCAGAGGGACTCTTCATCAGGGACTGTAGTGATAGGACAAGGAGTGATGGGTTTAAACTGAAACAGGGGAAGTTCAGGTTAGATATAAGGAAGAAGTTCTTTACTGTGAGGGTGGTGAGGCACTGGGATGAGTTGCCCAGAGAAGTGGTGGCTGCCCCATCCCTGGCAGTGTTCAAGGCCAGGTTGGACACAGCCTTGGGTGACATGTTAGTATGAGGTGTCCCTACCTGTGGCAGAGCGGTTGGAACTGGATGAACTTTAAAGTCCTTTGCAACCCAAACCATTCTATGAAATTTAGGACAAATTCTGTTCATTTAAAGTGCAAATATAGGTATTTTCTGGTAATTATGACAACATTTAAGTATTCACTCAGTTCTCAAATACCTGCTGCTTCTAGAATATTCTACTGGGACGTTAGATGTCACTTAGCAGCTCAGAGTGAAATCTAACATCACTCTGTTTCTAGCTCCATCACTTCAGTATGCCATTTGGGGTTTCTTTGTTTTGGCACAGGCTTCATTTCAGTTACCAAATGTATCTCTTTGAGGAGGAAATCAAATTTAAATTAATCAAATAAAAAAACGTGCTTGAATTCATGTTCAGAACTACTTTGACTATTGCTTTTAGACAGATCGTTCAGTTCTCTAATGAAAATTGCTTATTTGCATTCAGGAACTTCCTAATCCTATTTCCCACATTTAAATAAGGACATCACCTATGAAGAGGTGGGAAAGTCAGAAATTTGCCATATGCTCACATGAATCTGTCTGGGTTTAAAGTGTGAGTTGGAACATGGAGAATCAGATTTGAATGTATGAAGGTTCACAGTTATCAGAAGTAGATTTTGATAAACCTTTACAGACAACCTCTGTGTTTTGTTCGTATTTCAGTATTTCTGATTTCTTGTGGGTTTTATAAGTGTCAAAAATCCTTTTGTGGCACAGCTAAATCCTGTAGTGTTTAAATATTGAAGAACAGTGTATGTTAAAAGTTCTATAAATGTTTGCAAGAGTTCATACATCTTTCAAATAAAACTAGTATGTGTTTGTGAACTCATTTCAGGTCTGGGGTTGGGTTTTTTGGTGTATGTGTGGGTTTTGTTTTTGTTTTTGTAACTGGGTAAATTTAGAATAAACTCCCATAATCAGCTTGTCAAGGTGGATGGAAAAAATAACCTCCATAAACCAAAACAGTTGTCAGCAGCAGCCAGTTGAAAAGCCTCTTTCCCCTTGGTATATTTCCCTTGGACATTTGGGAACAAGGGGCTATTTTGACTTGCCTTCTGTTCAAGGAAGGCAGATGATCTGTTATGGATATCTGGAACAAAACAATACAACTAGAAAATAATAACTAATATACAGAGGTAATGTAATTCTAACCCTTTATGTTACATTTCATACAAGCCACTCATTTTAAAGAAACTTTTAGTTCAGTAAATGGCAGACAGACTAAAAACTGACCATGGAAAACTTTACTGCTCTGCAATGACTGCCTGAATTCAGTTTCTACCTCATTTGAGATTTGCTGACAAAAGTTACATTAATAAAACTGCAGTGTCTGTTTTTCCCTCAATAACACCTTTTTTTTTCCCCGCACTTGTTGCATAACACTATCCATGTCCTTCTGGAAAGGAAAGATGTGCCCTGCTGGAACCTGTCACAGGACTGTTTAACATCAATGTGTGCATATAGATCATTAGCTCTTTTGGGAAGGGGGGCCAGGGGGAATGTTAATTCTAAATCCTATAACAACTGCAATAGTAGAAGTAAATGAAACTTTACACCACCACTAGTGCTTGCTGTAACTGGATTCCTAACAAAATCAAAGGAAGGCATTTTTTTGTCTATTGGCAGACTTCCTTATGGCATAAACCCCATCATTTCAGATTAGTAACCATTTTGATGTGCACTTGCTGACTTCTGAGCTTTGGAATTTGTCACCAACTTCCTAAAGGAAGCTGACAGTGGTCACTGCTGCTATACTGCATGCCATTACATGGGAAAGGGTCCTGTCTCTGCTGACATTCTCACCTACCCCTTGGTAATGCCTTCCAAAGCATTGTATGAGTTGAAATCTAGGCAGCTAGAGAAGGGAACTGAACCAGAGTCTTAGCAGAGCAGACACCTGTATCTTTTTCTTTCAGCTGCCGGATTAAGTGGAGACGCTGAAGTTATCCCCATGGTACATGATTTTCAAAAATGTAATAAAATGAAAGTGTTTCAGGTTTGAATGTTACTTCCTGTGGAGAAACCATTCCCCTAAGGAAAAGAATTATCAAGAGTTTCTTGAATCTTTAGCTCAAGCACTTTACTAAAATCATTTCATGTGGCCTTAGGCGAAAAGGTGAAATTGACCATTAGCAAATGTATCCTCTTGAGTAGGATTATTTCAAGTGTAGACACCGTCCTGTATTCCACCATTAGTCATTAGCCACAGCTTTCCCTTGTGCAAGTGGAATGTCAGTCACTAGCATCTTCCCTCTTCAGTTTGAAAGCTAATCCTTGTGCTAAATGGATTGTGTTCCATTGAATTCCTCTATGTGGGCATAATTTCATAAGTATAATTACTCACCTAATTCAAGAAATGTTTTAATCTTCCTTTTATATTTAAAAAAGGAGCTGCTTTCCTGTGTGTTTTGGCTTCAGTTACAAGTTTACCAATTAGGCAAACTTGACCTGATGCATGCTTGGCTTATAGTTTGGATCCACTGATAAGTATTTAAATGCTAATAATGGTTTTTGGCTTTCATCCTGTTAAGAAAAAAGGGAAGTATTAAGGCAAGTGAGAGCTTCCTGACAACTTTGTTGGGTAATTTCACTTCTCCTGGTATGCTGAACTGCTGGTGGCTTGTATTTTACTTTTATTCTGACTATTCTGGAACAGTAGGGTATTAAGAATTATTCATGAACATTTTAATGTGTGTGTGATTATATATGTATTCCTTTTATCGTACTATTTTCCTTGTCTGGGCAATGAGTTTGAAGCGTAAAGCATCATGTGCTATCTGATAAGCGTGCAGTTTATTCAGAATGACCTTTAAGCTTTGTCAGTACCTTGTGGTAGAGTGGAGATACTTAACAGTATCCAAAGGTAATGATACCAAGAAATGAACTATTCACTGAATTTAATAGGGTTGTACTTTAATTATCTTAATAATCAAAGAGCTATTCATATATGGGACTTGCTGGGCATAGCTGTGTACATGTGTGTTTGTGGAAGATCACAGAATAAACTGGAGACTCCTCTTGGACCTGGAGCTAAGTCTGTGTTTATTCTGAATACATAAGCTCAGGCTGTGAACATGTGGTTTACTTGTTTCATTATCCATAGTGTCTTTTGTATGTTGATTTTACATTGGCTTGGGAGAATTCAAGTACTTGTTTCATGTGGTGAAGGTATACATGCCTCTCTTTAATCATTCCTTGTACTTCTAGTGCGTGTTAGTTTCGGAAGTTAAGATACAACCTAAGGTAAATTTTGCCCCTTTTGGAGTTCAGGGGACCATTTCCATATCGACTCCTGCACTAAGGTGCAGTGCTGCATTTGTGACACCGATTTCCATGGCTGTGGGTGGACTTCAGCCACAGGCTTGACTCCTGTAAGAAGCTGTTTTGGGAGACACTGGGTTTTTATAGCAGTGATATCTCTAGCAGGGATCAAAAGCAAACATGCCATCCAGGCAAAGGCGCTCACACGTTGGATAGCTGCAGTGTGAAAACTGGATCCTTTAAATAGGAGCAGTAGTAAAGTGATCTGCTCTTGGTTTTGAGCTCTATAATACTTCTGAAAAAGAAATTAATTGGGCTAATTCTTACAATGCAAACTTCCTGAGTTTTTGGCAGGGCTTGTGACTTAGTTTCTGGTAGCATTTAGTCTGAATATTGTGTGTGAGCAGCTTCCCAAGATCACAGTACGTTTTTCCTAGTCATTTTCCAGTCAACTTCATAAAAACTGCAACATCCACATGTGAATGAAGATCAAAGTGCTCTTATTCTGAAGATACTTCAGTTTTGATCCTGTGTTAGACCCAACTTAGCCAATCTGAAAGAACTATCTATTGCCGTGGTTTCACTTAACGTTTTTCATCAGTGCTGGGGTAATGAGCTCCTTCATTGCAACTGCTTCTTAGAGATGCTGTTTCATAGATATCTTTGTCTACTGTAGCTTCCCAATTTATGAAGACATTAAGTAGTCTAGAATAATTTTTATTCCCAAGGGATTTCCGTGTAAATGTTTAAAACCCCCTTATTTTGCAGCAGTTGGTCCTGGACAAGCTCAACTGCTGAGTCTTACAGCAGAAGAGTCTTACGTTTTCAGCTGGTTTAGCAAACATGAATATGGATTTAGTGAGTAAGCAAGTGCTCATTTTAAAATGGTTGCAGTAAAAGAGTAGTAGAAAATTGAAGTGGTCAGTTTGAGGTATCTGTACTGCTTGTATATGTTTTTCTTAGCTGGGCTGTTCTAGTAAATAACTTGTGATGTGACACATGCAGGTTTAGCATAAACTTAAGTAGTGCTTGACCAGCCACTCTCACGGTAAGATAGTAGTCTTCATGTTTCACTGAACTGACTTTTGATAAGGGCACGTAGGGACAGGACAAGGGGAATGGCTTTAAACTCAGAGAGGGGAGAGTGAGATGAGCTCTTAAGCAGAAGTTCTTCCCTGTGAGGGTGCTGAGGTGCTGGCACAGGGTGCCCAGAGAAGCTGTGGCTGCCCCATCCCTGGCAGTGTTCTGCCCTCTCCCTGCCTTCAGTCTTCTGCTCTGCAGATGGAATAAACCCACCTCCTTCAGCCGTTTGTGCCTCACCTGCTCTAAGTCCTAGCCATGCTTATGGCCATTTTGTGGGCTGTCTTTACTTCCATGGATATGACTGTGCATCCCCTGCTCTCTGAGCTTCCCTTATACAACCCTCCCAGCCAGCTGCAAGCTTAACTTAAAATTCTAAGCAGTGAATTGCTGTCTTTGAAACAAAGATTGGCATTTATTATTTAATATCTGTATGCAGTGTATCTTATGCACTGCATCTAAAATGTGGAAATTATAGCAGCTTTGAGGTGGTTTCTGCTTCCTAGGAGAGTGACCTTCCTTTCTGTAGTATTGATGAGGGTTAGTATTCAATCCTCCTCCTTCTCTCCTATGAAAAGAAGATCAAAGACGAACCAATCATCACAATTCACCAAGGGTTATCCTTTTTTGTTTGCTTCTTTTCTGTTCTTTTCTAAGGTTAAAGCTATTCCCCTCAGTGCCATGCCCTTTGGTTATATACCTGCCTGTGGTATATATAGCTTACACCATAGGTGGTAACTAGCAGTCTTGAGATTTGTTGCTTTGGGCACTTGGGTTTCAAAACATGTAGCTACTATTTTCATAGGTGGGTGTGAGACGAGTTGTGTAAAGTGTAGGATGTGGAAAATAATGATATATTCGTTCCTCTCCCTTAATGAAGGGTGTCTGTGGGAATAGGATAAATAAGTAGGAACGCTGGATATGACAGTCTTCCTGAACAGGCAGTGTGGGCTGCACGGTGCTGTCTACTGTGTTTGTGCTATGGTTAGCACAAAAATTGCTGATGTAATTTGGGTCTAACTGTGCAAATATTTCTTTAATTAGCATCGCTCATGCAAATACACCCAAAGAACCTTTAGGTAGATGTAACACTTCTGAAATGTATCTGTTGTATAGGCATTTTTGGGTGTTGGGACATACCAGGTTATTAAGTATTTGTGATACTCAACCTGCGTTTTGTAGAGAAAGAAACTTCATGATTACTAAACTTAGTCTGTAGTAACTGTGGTATCACAGTCAGGCACCAGACTTGCCTGTGTACTTCTGTTCTTGCTTATGTTCTCTCGCAGCTGGCTACTAGTTCTCCTTCCTAACATGCCTGTCCTCTCTCCCCCTGCCCCCCAAGTTCATTCATATGCTTTTCACATAAACATTCGTCACTCCTGTGAGGGATGATTTTCTGCTGGGTTACAGAGCCTGTTTTCTTTTACGCACTGCAACAGATACCAAAACATCATTTGCAAGTCCAGAGGCGTTTCAGAAAACATTTATTCCAGCACCAAATATCATCTAGAATGGAGATTTTTAACTAATTTTACATAGTCGATTTTTAAGGGGCACTTTTGTTACTGTTGACTTGTTGGCAAATGTTGCATTTAATAGAAGTTCTCACTTTCTAATATGCACTTGCACCTCTTATGTCCAAATGTGTGACTTGACATCCCATGATGCATATACCTCTGTCCTGCTGGATAGCCTTGCACAGAACTGCTTGTGTTATTACTTAGGTGGGAAGACCTGAAGATCAAGAAGCTGCAGGGCTTGGTTTTAATGATCCAGTTCAGAGCACATCTCTTGCTGAGTAATATCCTTGCATTGTCTTAACAGCCCCAAATCATCATCCAATAATAGATAACCCTGACTTAATAATGAGGTCATGAATGCCTGTAGTCATCACAGTTTTACTTGTAGATAAAGGAATGTCTAATCTCACCATCTCATTACATTTTGAATGTAGAAATCATTTCCTGCTTTGCTTCCTTTAGTATTTTAACTTGTAAGTAGCAGCTTTTTCAGTCCTGGCCGTACTAGTTCTGAGTGTTTGGTAGCCACAAGTCTCTGCTTCTCCAGCTGAAGGAGGGTCCTGTGTTTCACAGGTCCTTTGTTGTTCATAAAGATACAAAACTGTCTTCAAAGGTTAAACATTTATCTTCAGATGAAATGGATGTTTCCAGTTAGTCTGAGTAACTTGAATAAACCCTGTGTGCCATGGACAGGCACAGGGATTAGTCAAGTCTTGATCTTTACAGGACTGTGACCTTTACTGTGTTACTTTTGGGGTGGTAACAGTAGTAAAATGTCATCAGTACTATGTTGCATTAAGTTAAGCTTTGTATTAAATGCTGGCAAGCTGTGTTACATCACATCCAGATGTTAATGTAGTTGTTTGTGTTGGATTTGTCACTGCAGCATCGTGATCTGAAGTCATAGCTTCCTTCATTAGCATTTGGCAATAAGGTACTGGATTATTATGTATTATTATATTAGTTGTATTGTAAGTATGGCTAATTATGGTTATACAGTTGTGACAGTAGCAAAGAATATAGAATATATTCTATAATATAGCTAGGATATAGACATGATAATCTTTTAACAACTATTTGAAGTCACTAGATCTTGTCTACTGGAATTCCAGGTTGGACAGGAATTGGATAGCTTGGTTTTAGCTAATCATTTCAGTTAACCCACTTTGGTTTAACTAAATACAGCTGTCAGCTTCTGGCTCCTTTTTTCACTTAACATTTCCTCTGCCCTTTTAAAGGTGTTGATAGCATTGTATCAAGACTAAGCAATATTTGAATCTTTTATTACTCCCATTGAACCAATGTTTAGCAGGGTTTACTGGTCCATTAAGAGACAGAAATCAGAGGTTACAGTTAATTCTAGTCATAATCTAATAAAACTTGATTAAATGGCAGCGTGTAAGAATTATTTTGCTATTCAGTGCTTTAGGTGTTTGAAAGCTGGGAGTTGTTAGTCAGAGATACAGTGAAAGTCATTATGGTACTTCTATTCCAGGACCTTCTAAGGCAACTGCAAAAACAATTCAGTACCTGGAATCTTGGCAGTGAGCAGACTTGAGTTTGTGTTATAAGGTTCTGGTAGCCCAGTGCCATGGTGATTTTCAAGTAATTATTTGTTTTACTGCAAAACCCTTCAGCTGTCATAGAAAATATCACTATATAAAATGAATGCACTGATATTTTTGTATGTCTCTGATGTTTCTTCACAGAACTCGTAACAATAACAAATTCCTGTGTTGCAGATTTAATCCAGTGCACAAATGAGATGAATGTGAACATCCCCCAACTGGCAGACAGTTTGTTTGAAAGAACTACCAACAGTAGCTGGGTAGTGGTCTTCAAATCTCTCATCACAACCCATCATCTAATGGTGTATGGAAATGAGGTAAGACCAAAAATGAGATGTCTGGGAACAGTTAAAGCATTTCATTTCTATAAATGTCAGCTAAATGCTTCACACTGATGATCTTTGTAAGAAATGCTCTATTTTTACTTCTTTGTGTCTTACTCTGCATGAACACAGGTCTCGTTATATGTCTGTCTACTTAGTTTGTTTCTACTTTACATACAGTTTATAAGTTTAGAATCAGTGTCCTGAATGCTGGAGGTACCTTTTTTTCTGTAGTGTTATTCTAATAACAAAATACCCCCAAACCCAACAGAAATGAACTTGAAAGGGATTCTGGAAGCTGAAGATGTGGAAGTATTTTTAGGTTCACGCTCCAGCTAATCCAGATGGTAATTTTTCCCTCATAACTCGATTCTGAACTGATTTCCATCATCACCCCATAATCTTTTGCAGTGAAGATAAATGTGTGCCTCTGAGCTGGCTTTGAGTTTGAACACCTAAGTAGCACCAAATACTGTAGAAATATTAAACAAATCCCCAGTTTACACAAAAAGGAGTAAGTTTGTGTTGTTCCACAATTGGAATTCCTATGGGGGCCTTATTTTTTCAAATGGAAAATGTAGCAGCTTGGAAGTTTCTGCATTTAAAAAAAAACGCCCAAAATTATACTTTAAAGGCTTCCTTAGAAAATGTTTCTAAACCTTCCTTTTTACTGTATGCAGTATAAGGTAAACTATATGAATATCGGGATTAAGAGGGATAGCTTTACAAAATTACAAGTAGGATTTTCTAGAGAGAACCCAAACTTTTCATTTCAGGCTGCAGTGTTCTTACAGGTTCTGTACTTGCTTCCTCTGGCTAACTGACTGGCTTGTGGTTGGGTTAGAATACAGTTGTTTCTCTTGCAGGTTAGCTGCAGAGCACATCTTGTCTTGGTGAAAATCTGTTCTTTGAAGCCAAGTAAGCCACAAGAGGGCAGACTCCTCATGTTGACTTTAAGCATTGTCACTGGGATAATTGACAGTTCCCAAAATAGTCTCTATGCTTTTGGTGTGCTTGCACTGAGTCATATAAATTCTAAACTGATACCAATACAGTTCATAGTAATTAAAGGTATTTCATGAGACCACTGTCTGAAATACTTCCTATTTTAAGCATAAAACTGCCAAACAAATTTTGCTTGCCACATGTGTTACAGAAGTAATGAGGGTTAGATTGCTGCTCAAGATGAAGCTTTTCACAGCTAAAAATTGTTCTTGATCAATGAACGTGGAAATTGAGTGCTTCTAGAATCATTTAGGTTGGAAAAGATTTAAGATCGAGCCCAACTGTTAACCCAGCACTGCCAAGTCTACCATTAAACCACATTCCCAAACTCCACATGCACACGTCTTTTCAATACCTCCAGGGATGGTGACTCAACCCCTTCCCTGGGCAGCCTGTTCCAATGCTTGAAATGATGAAAGTGTCTAGAGGTTTTGAGAGAATCTGTAAATCCCTTTGCAAAAAAACCCTGAAAAGCAGTTGGTTCTGCAGCTTTTTCTGAATTCATTTACAGCAGAGCACTGAAGTGCCTTTACACTTCTCCAGTCTTTTTTCCAATGTAACCTATGTATTTCTGCCAATGAAAATAATTCAGTGGTATATGTTACACTAATCAGAACTATTTTTTTCTCTCTGTCAAAATGTTATTGCAAGTGAATGTTTGGTTTATTTTTGTAACAGCTCTCTATACAATGGTTCATATGACAAAGTTATTTTTCCTACTAAATTAAGATGTGGTGCCAATGATCTGAAGTGTCTTTACAAGATGAAAATCACATTGTGAAACCTAATTCAAGAATGAGGTGTAACTAATAAGATGTACTAACTGTGATACTGTGTTAATGCTTTATATGCATTCTTGTGTTTATTTAACACTTCATTTATAAGCAAACTAACATTTATATCACCTTTTCATATTTAAGCTAAGTACCATTACAAATGTAGGCTGAGCACTACCAACAAGCCTTGGCTGATGGGTAAAATGAAATCAACTGTTACAAACTTGAAGTCAGTGAAACAACTGTGAGCATGTAAAATGAGAATGTATTTGGGGGTTCAGAAGTTTCCAGTTTAATATTCTGGCTTCAAAAAACCAAAGTGTCTGAGTCAGAGGCAATCAACTTCACGTTGATTTGGTCACAGGTTTTTACATAGAAAATAATAAGTAGCTTCATTTGAAAGTTCACTTGAGTTTTTGTAATAGCTTCCAGATTTGAAATCAGTCTTAAAGCATAAAAGCTGAATTTCATAAGCTGGCTAAAAAGAGTTTCTAAGACTTTTACCTCAGTTGCAGCTCACGGGTAACGCAGTAAAAGCATTCCAATTTTTCCTTTCATCCAGCGTTTTATCCAGTATCTGGCGTCCAGAAACACGTTGTTTAATCTGAGCAATTTCCTAGACAAGAGTGGATTGCAAGGTAAGGTGACTTTTTCATTACCAGTTGGAGGAGTGCTGGGGAACAGTAAATGCAACTTGGTAACTCTAATGGATCCTGTCATTTCAGAAGTAATTTTTCTGTCTGTTTTACCCCAAACAGCATTTCTTAATTCCAATGCTATTGTGGCATGGCAGAAGCTGTCTGCTGGAGGAATGGGTTGTATCTTTTAGGAAAGCCTTTACCTATAAATGCTTCTAACTTTTTTAGCTAAACAGATGTGACCGTTCCTCCTATTTCTGAAGAGCTTTCTCCATTTGAAGAGGTATATTTTGATTGGTAGCTTCAATTCCAACGAATGCATCATTATGGACATTGGATACAACATGTCAGTGAGACAAGAACTGTGTCTAAATGAAGAAATTAACTTTTTGGGAAATTATTCACAGGCCATTCCAGCTGTCTTTGAGGCTAATTCTGTGGGCAAATAAGTTGTTTTCTCATTCAGATTTTTCAGGTGAAATACCCTTCCAAAGTCTTAGCTGCATTTCAGTGCAGTTTTAATCATACATAGACTCACAGCATGGTTTGGGTTGGAAAGGACCTTAAAGCTCATCCAGTTCCAACCCCCTGCCACAGGCAGGGACACCTTCCACTAGAGCAGGTTGCTCCAAGCCCCTGTGTCCAACCTGGCCTTGAACAGTGCCAGGGATGGGGCAGCCACAGCTTCTCAGGGCACCCTGTGCCAGCGCCTCAGCACCCTCACAGGGTTGCTGTTGCCTTTGTCTGCTGAGGTGGTTTCTTACCATCTGCATTACTTTTTATATAGGTACGTCTCATTTTTGCCACAAAACAGGCACACAGGGAGGTGGCCTGGGGACAAATCCTTCTCAGTAATAACCAGAGGTCTAGAAATCGCTTCATTTTAGTGAATCTTAACTTCCATGGTCTCAGTATAAATTACAAACAGATTTCATTTCTTGGTCTTTATCCTCAGACTGACAGTTATCAAAATATATCCTATAGCCACAGTCTTAACATTGAAGAATTTTTGTCATGTCTTAATATTTCCTTCAATTCCTTTTAGTTATTTCTATTCAGTTGCAAATGAGACAATGTGTTGTGGAGCTGACATCAACATTTTCATCATGCATGCAACTTATTTGGTACCAATTTCTATCATAAGTACGAGAGAACTTGCATAAAAATACTTTGGTTTGCTTTTGGAAGTAATTTCTTTGGAAGTAAAGTGTAAACTTGTATGTTGTTCAGGTATTCTAGATACCATATTGTCTGATTTATATGGTAAATACAAGGATGTACACTGTTTTTCATAACAGACTATATTTTTGCCTAATTTTGTGTAGTTAATGAAGCTGTTTTGAGTGAATGTCTTGCACTTTTAGACTGAGGTTCTTGTTCTTTAATTGACTGGGTAAGTAATAAGCTTCTGGAACTTGTTTTTTAGGTTATAACATGTCAACGTTTATCAGACGGTATAGTAGGTATCTGAATGAAAAGGCAGTTTCCTATAGACAAGTGGCTTTTGACTTCACAAAAGTAAAAAGAGGGTAAGGACTGTGTTTTGTTTTACTTATTTTGAATTACAGGCCATAAGGCAAAACCTGTTGAATGCAGTATAGGGGACTATGCAATTTACTTGTGTTTCTAGCTCTGCGATGTTTAAATGTTGTGGTTTAACCCCAACCCACAGCTAGGTACCATGCAGCTGCTCACTTGCTCTCCCTCCAGCCCCTTAGTGGGATGGGGAAGAGAATGAGGAAAAAAATCAAACCAGCAGGTTGAGGTAAGAACAGTTTAATAATTGAAATAAAGTAAAATATAACAGTAAGAATTTTTTAAAGGGAAAAGAGAGGAAAAATGCAAGAAACACAAGTGATGCCCAATGCAATTGCTCACCACGTGCTGACTGATACCCAGCCCGACCCGAGCAGAAGTCAGTCGATGCCCAATGCAATTGCTCACCACGTGCTGACTGATACCCAGCCCGACCCGAGCAGAAGTCAGTCCCTTCTGGGTAACCCCCCAGTTTCTATACTGGGCATGATGTGCTGTGCTGTGGAGTACCCCTTTGGCTAGTTTGGGTCAGGTGTCCTGTCTCTGCTCCCTCCTGGATTCTCATGCCCCTCCTCACTGGCAGAGCATGAGACTGAAAAGTCCTTGATCAGGGTAACTGCTACTGAGCAACAACTAAAACATCGGTGTGTTATCAGCATTGTTCTCAGACTAAATCCAAAACCCAGCACTGCACCAGCTACTAGGAAGATGATTAACTCTATCCCAGCCCAAATCAGGACACAGGTGTTCTGTGAAACACCTTGCAGTCCTTCCCAGTGTTTCTCTGTTATTGTCCCAAAACATCTGTATAAAGTTCACTACCTTTGTAAATGTAGTGCAGTTCATACTTTTAACAGAACATTGCAGTAATTGCTATTCTGACTTTCTGTACAGGAATTAAAATTTTCCCTGGAAAGTGAGATCCTGTAATAGGAATTAGTTATTTGAGACTAGGTACCTGTTTACATGTAAAATAACACAGTGCAGAGCACCAGTAGTTGGGTAAATTGTGTGTTACAGTGAATGATAGAATGAATCTGGACATATTCATTGAGAAGGCTGGGGAGGTGGTGATGGTTAAGTCTTTCCATCTTTTTCCATTATCTCTGTATACAGTGCTTTTTAGAGTTTAAAAATGTAATTTTAATTTTATATTTGGGCAGCCTTTATCATCCTTACATGGGTTAATTTATATGGAAACTAAAAACTTAATTCTGAGCCCACAAAAATCTCAGCTTTAAACTTTACTTAATGATATAAGGGCAGTAGTGGGCTGTCCAATGGTATCTTGCATTAGTGTTACAAAGACATTTGGAACTGGCCTCAGAACAGTGCCCAGATCCCTTTTACCTCCTTGCTAATACTGTAGAGTCCCTTTAGTTTTGAAGTATGATGGTAAAATAAGAGGGGTGCTTGGGCTCCTTTTGCTCTTTCTGCATTTAGAGATGGTTGGAGTCCCAGGCACACAAACTACTTAGGCTTTTCCACATATAGAATGTGTGTGTGGTCAGGTGGCTGCACATACATAATTGATTGTCACACAGCTATTTTACAATCAGGTGTTTCAGGCCTTATGAGGTGAATTATTTAGCCCACAGCACATGCCTGGAGGTCATTCTGTGAGCCCGCGGGAATTGCTTCTGGTGGCAACAATCTACCTTCTCCACACCTTAGTTTTCCTCAAGGGCTCTTCTGGCACATTAAACTTATTCCAGTTGTTTGCTGTGAGGAAGGAGTATACAGCATGAGTGGAAGGCTGGAAGCAGTGTGGTCCTCACTGCTTTCCAGCCTGGAGAACAGCCCCAGCCTTTCTGTGCAGATGCACTGCGAGGTGTGCACTCGCAGGAAATGTTTGGTTTGCTGTGTGCATGCTGATGAACTGCAAGGCTGGCTGATTTGCCTTACAGAAAGCAGTTGTTTCTTGTCACTGAGGTGATTTAATCTCTTCCTCAGTTGTTGCTTTCCTTGGGATATTTTTGGTATTCATTTGATGAGTTGTTTCAAATGTGCAGCCAATCTTAGTCTGTTAAATCTGAGCAATTAATAAAACAACCAAATACTGGTAATCAGTCATTAAAAGGAAATGTTGTGTAGTCTATGAACTTTGTGTTCTTGGAAAACATTGCCATGTTTGTTTAGTCTTTCTGACTGCTTTTAGTTGCAAAGAAAATCATCCAAACTGACACAAAATAATCATCAGATGATTGGAAAAAGCATAGGTAAAAACTTGCTTCAAAAATAACCTTCAGAGAATTGTTTTATGTTTACCTGATGCATCATAGCTCTGCTGTATTTCTGAGCACTATCAGTTTAATTTCCTCTGAATAAAAACTCATCTTAGATTCATATTTTGGCCAAACAAGTTGTTGCTTTTGTACACTGCAGTTATTGCAGTTGTATTGGCCAGACAGCATTCCTAAACACCAGAATGCCTGCTTTGAATGGCAATGATTTTAAATGTTCTCTGATGACCTATTTTATTTTCTACATTGTTTCTTACTAACAACTGACTTCAAAATTCAGGTGAAGAATGTTCCTTTTTTTTTGCCCAACAGGGCTGATGGGGTGATGAGAACAATGAGCACAGAAAAACTCCTAAAAACTGTACCAATTATACAGAATCAAATGGATGCACTTCTTGACTTCAATGTAAGTTTGGCAACGTATGTACACGTCTTAACATACTATTGATTTTGTACAAACCTGCACAAGCTTGTAAAATAGGTCAGGATTAAAGGTCTTGAACATGGTTCCATGTTATCTGCACAGCCTAAAGAGCACAAAGTATTTTCTTCATTGGTATACTTCCAAGAAATCAGGAGAAAACAAATATTTGCTCACTGGAGACAATGCCATGTGCTAAGTTAGTGGTGTTTATTGTGTACACTATGTAAGAATTGTTTGTTCATTTAAAAGGTGATTATCTCTGCCCTCTGTCTTCTAATTAGTTAACATTAGTTAACAAAATTATGTGCCAAAATAATTTGACTTGATCCTCTGATATGTTGTGCTGCTACTTTCCACTAATAGCCTGTGAAATGAATGGAAAGCATGCCTTGGGATAGAGAACTAGAGTTCAACTAGAAGTTTTCCAATAAGGGATCAATCCAGCTAAATTAACTTCTTTTCTGATCTTCCTAGGTCAATAGCAATGAGCTTACAAACGGTGTAATTAATGCTGCCTTCATGCTCCTCTTCAAAGATGCCATTAGACTGTTTGCGGCATATAACGAAGGGATTATTAACCTCTTAGGTAAATATAACTGCTTTCTGCAACATTATGCTCAGTAAACAATTACAAAGCTGGTTTTTTTTTTTCCTGAGAAGTTGAAATAGTCTTATGGTAAAACATCAAAATAAATCTGAATTGGAAATAACAGTGATATTTCCAAGGGTTTTTTTTCTGTTTAATTGCATTTTCCATTGCATTGTACTGGGATGGGTAAACCTCTGAAAATGAAGCCAAGTCATGATTTTCATTACTTGCACTGCTTTATGGTGGATTTATTATTCTTTATTTTTTGTTGTCTCATTGAAGTGCATGCAAACCTGAATCATGATATTGATGGGCTTTTCTTCCTTTAAAAAACAAGATCAGGTTTTGTTTCTTTTTAAGTGGAATAAGTTGTAGTCAGTTACAAATTTGCAGTCACAACATCTGTGATTGCTTGGCCATTGAAATTCAAATGTTGCTTGGGTTTAATGGTTGGTTCATGTTCTAGAGCATATCTTTTAAGGGGAATTACAAATTCAGGGTTCAGGCCCTTTCACTTGCACACAGTGGAGATGCCGGGGAGCCTAAGCTTGGAAAATGAATTGAAAGTCATCTGGTGGTTTGCTTGATTTGGTTGTATTCTGTGATTGGATCAAGCTACCTGATTGCTGGTATTACCCAGTGCTTGCAAAATGGAAAGCAAAGTCCAAAATTAATCAGCAAAGGACAGCATTAAGTCCGTCAGCATGAAGCCTTTGTCTACTTCTCTTCCCTCAGTAAGCATTAGCATGCAGTTGCTTTCACTCATGTTTGGGGTGAAACTGAATACAGAAACAAGCCTTGAAAGTGCTAATTCAAGGAGAGGAGAGTGGGACCCTCTTGCTTTCAGTTTTGTAATCAAATGTACCTCATTGTAGACCACACCATAACAAGAGGCATCAGTCTGGCAGAGAGCATCTAAATCGTGCCTGATACTATGGCCACTGGAATAAAGTAGATGTCTGACTGCCAGATTGTAAAATTGCTTTATTTCAACCAAGATGATGAATTTACATTTCTTTGGGTGACCTATTCTTAAATTTGATTGTCCTCTTCAGGGTGGTTATGCTTTTGTGAGATCTAGTACCTGCAAGGTAAGGTGTTTGCATGCATGTGAGCATTAGCTCGTGCTCGATGGAGCTTCTGTCACTTGGTGCAAGTTAGGCATAGTGACCTCTGCAGTTAACATAAAACAGATCTGCAGGCTGTTTTCAGTTTGTCTTGGTTTATATGCTTTGACTTTGCATATCCTTTGCAGAATGCTTGGTTTCTTATTTAATGCAAGTATTCTCACTCTTTATAGAAAAATACTTTGATATGAAAAAGAACCAGTGCAAAGAAGGCCTTGATATATATAAGAAGTTCCTCACTAGAATGACACGGATCTCAGAGTTCCTTAAAGTTGCAGAGGTAAATGTCAGTCAGCCACTATTTAAGTCAATATATAAGCCAATATCATGCCTTATGTTTGGAATAGCTTATAAAAGTGCTCATTTTCTCATAAAGCAGATCATTTTTCCTTCCAGCCTAATTGCAGTTCCATCAAGGGCCATCTCATCAGCCTCTACCCTGGTGATTAGTTCATTTGAGGGCTGTATTGAAAACCTGAATGCAAAATAATTACTATTTTATCTTAAGAAGGATGTGTAAAATGCATTTTAAAACTTCCTTGGCTACATAATAATTGTGAGCTTTCTTTGAAGAATAGCCTTGCTTTGAAGGAACTCACATCATGGTGATTTGCTGCTTTCTATGATTCTACCTGTATTCTAGTTTGAAACCTGCAATTGTGCCATAGGTTTTAGATGAAATATCAGCTCACAAATAAGAAATTGAATGAACATATGATTATTTTTTTCTTGTTTTGCTTTCATTATTCACATCTATCTTAACAAAAAAAATAAGCCATAGAGCTTCTTGGCTCATGGTCTGCCCTGACACAGTATCTCTATCAGAGATACTGTCTTCAGTTCGTAACGCTATCAGCTGAAGTTGAGCGTATTAATCCTCCTATTGTAGCAATATATCCTGTTTCAGAACATCTTAAGTTTGATCTGCGTTTTAGAAAACAGCTTCTTCATAGGACTGTGAAGGTGCTTTGTTTCAGCAAATACGTGCTCTGGATCAGTAGGTCTGAGAGCTTACCACAGAAATTGTGGGATAGGCAAACTTCTCCAGCCTTAAAACTCTGACACACTTGATTCTCACTGGTTTATTTCTAAGGTGGTACTGTTAAAATCTGTAACGTGCCTACTTCAAATGTGTATACATTTAACAGAAGAATTTGTTATAACCAACCATTTTAGAGTTCAGATTGTGGAGATTTAAAATGTGTATGAACAGCTTTGTGCCTTTTACATCATCTTAATATTGTTTGAATTTTAAGCATCTCTGCCTTTAACAAAAGCAAACAGGTTTTAAAGCTCATTTGTTTTATTACAGCAAGTTGGAATTGACAGAGGAGACATACCAGATCTCTCACAGGTAGATAAACCTATTATGCTTGCCAGTACATGTCTGTTCGGGGTTGCATAATCAGAAAAACTTGGCATTATGGCATTCACTTATGCTTTTTTTATGTCTGTTGTCACCAAGTTATTTCCAGGTTTGTGATTAAATTCAAACCCTGTCAGAGTCTGGCTTTTATATGCAGTGATCTACTGTAAAATATTCTAGCTCATTTCTGTCATAGTCTGAGTTTGAAGACAACCTTATTTCTATTGTGCTTGAAGACATAATTAATATGTGTGAGTTCACATAATGAAGCTTTTACATGATATTAAGAAGCTGTGGGTTTTAGCAAGCTTGCTTTTGGCTTAATGCCCACTTAAATCATTGTGAAGGCTTGCAGAGTGTGTACACAGAAATGACATTAGGTACAATTTCCTTTAGTGCCTCTTGAAATACCGACTGCTTCCGATTGTCTGCTTGCTGCTTCCTAGCTGTTGATTTTAACATCTCTTGACATATTTCAGTACCTATTGGTGAGTCATTATGACAGAGTAATGTAGTGAGGAGAGTACCTCACCTGATATTTTAAGTAATTAAATACGTGCAGGGTGCCAAGATGTGGTATAAGTGTTCTGAGCCATTGTACCAGTCACACTACAGTTGCATTCTCTCAAAGTCTTTTAACTACTGATTTTCTTCGCCTTAGATTCTTTAAGTCTGTTTCTGAATGTCTCTCTTTGCAGGCACCAAGTAGCCTTCTTGATGCTTTGGAACAACATTTAGCTTCTCTAGAAGGGAAGAAAATCAAAGATTGCACGGCTGCAATCAGGTGCTTATGCCCTTGTCCTTTTAAACGTTGAATTGAATGTTAAATCCATTATAAACTAAGGTTTGTTTAGGTTACATTGAAGACAGTCTGTTAGCACTTACAGAATAGCAAGTTGGTGTATCTTTTGCTGAGTAGCTTTTCCAGATCAACAGAACTAGACTCTGGGGAGCTGCAATCACTTGCTATAGAATCCTTCATGTAGTTATGCTTTTAACATCTAATCTTAAACTTCTGAAGAGAAACTAAGTCAGAATATTTGCTTTCCATCATAAGATTAATTTGTTTTGAAAGTTAACTGTTTCTTTCAGATCTTTTTTGCACTCTTAAACATGATGATAGATTGCAGACTTTTCCTCTGGGATATACTAGTATTGGTAGTCCCTTAACTAAACCTGTTAAATTAGCAACAGTTTGAATTGGAGCCCAGATTGTCGGATATTCCCATGTGTCTATAGATAATGCCATTTGAGGCAAACAGGAAAAGAGCAAAGGCTTCAAATGTGAATTCTGTGATGCAGTTTGGAGGGGAGGCATTTAAGGGGGAAAATCCCCAGTTCAGTGTATAAGAGTAGATAGCACAATTTCTAGGCATTTTCATTTTGCAGTTCATATGCTGTGTCTTATTTAAACTTACCACTTCATATTGTACAGTGTAAGATACAACCAATGTCATAAGGGGTTAAGGAGACTGGGTGGATACAAGCAAGGAGTTTTCTAGGTGTTCCTGTCACGTGTCACCTATTAACAGCCAGCTTTTCTCCTGTCCAATTACTTTAGGGCTATCACCCTTTTCGATGCAGTCTCTTCCCTTGCAAGCACTGACCTGTCCCTTACAAAAGTAGATGAAAGGGAAAAACAAGCTGCATTAGAGGAAGAACAGGCTCGCTTAAAAGCTTTAAAGGTAGGCTTACAGAGTTTTAAATTCGAGAATGCTTTACCTGTGTTCTTGTTGATAGCTTGGTAGGATTCTTAAAGGAGCAAAGGATAAAACCAGAGTTGTTAATACTGAGTATGTACTGTTGGCAAGTGCTGGAAGTACAATCGTATGTACATACAGCATAGAACTTGTGGAGGGGGGGGTTGTTGAAATGGTTTCTGAAGGTGGCACCATTGGCTTTTGTAATTATAAGTAGCTGACACTAGTGTGTGGGATAAATAAAAAACTTTACTCACCTCCAAAGTCAGATACACAAATGCTGTTTGTGGATTTCTTATGCCAGCTCACTTTCCCAACAGGAGCAACGTCTAAAAGAACTTGCAAAGAAACCTCATACCTCTTTAACAACTGCAGCTTCTCCTGTGTCGACTGCAGCAGGAAGCATAATGACTACACCAGCCATTGATGTTTTTTCTACCCCTAGCTCTTCAAACAGGTATGCTTAATAGTGTTGCTTCACTCTGGGTTGCACTGCAGTTAGCGTTTCCTCTGTGTTTCTGCTGCCGGGTGTACACTGTAGGAGGTTGGTTGGGTGTAGATACATTAGTGATGTGGTACCTTACAATGCTGAACCTAACAAGTTTATTTGGAAGAAGTCAAATTCAGTTTGGGGAGGTCATGAAGATAACGCTGAATTTCATCGTGCATTTCTAGATCTCTGAAAGTAGAATAGTAACAAATGTTCTTGGGGGAGATTTTCAGAGAGAGGAAAGCCCAAAACGGGGTTTGAAAGAAGAGAGGCAGGTTTTGCAGTCTGAAGTTGTATCGGGAACATCTCTGTCTGCAAGGACTTGCAAAGATAGTGCAGGAGTGCTCGCTGTACGCTAATCCTCATCTTTGACTAGCAGGAACTGTTGGTATGAGTAAGGGTGTGATCTTCATTGTGTAAAATAGCTGTCAAATCAAGCAGTAGCAGAAGGTACAGTGCTTTTATCAGTATAGAAGGAAATAGTTCTCTGAAGACATATTTTTGCTTTGAGTGTTATCCTAAACCTGAACGATTGCTTAGTTGCTCTGCTAGAGCTCACATAAAAACCTGCTGTTCTTTTAAAGTAGTCAGCACTTTGACAGCCTCTTTACCCCATTACAAAGCTACTATAGGAAATTACTGGACACCAGTACATGGAAAATAGCTGAATTGTATATAAGGAGCTAGAGAATCTGTCAGTGTTAGTAACTGGGACTTCCTTGGAAAAGATTTTCTTTCAAATTGCTTTTTAGAGGCCAAAATACTTGAAATGGGCATATACTTTGAACTAGTATCTTGAATATCTGATCTTTCTTCTTAAGAGGTCTGAAACATGGAAACATCTGATAAAGCTGCTTCAAACAGCCAGAAATGCTTCATAGTGAAGACAAGAGCGTTTTCTTCTAAAAGAACAAATGCTAGTTTGTCTTCATGTTGATATGCAGTTGCTGGCAGTATGACTGCTATGAGCAAAGAGCAGACTTTACAGCAGGAGCTGATACCCTGGGTCATGAGTTCAGTTGCTTACTATTAGACAGGATGTGTCTGATAAATCCCTATCATTAACTTGAACAAGCTTTAACTTGGAAATGGTCTTGGTGCTGCTGCTCGTGTTATAGGGCTGTGCCAGACCTTGCTGCTTTTTACTAGGAGCAGTAGTGGCAAAATGCAGTTTCAGTGACTGTGGAAATGAAATAGTAGGAACTGAATGATAGAAGTGATTGGGTCAGCAAGAGAATATGCAGAGGTCTAGGATGTCACCACTAGCCTTTAAATCCTGGTGCCAGTCTCATTTTCAGAGATGCCTGGGTATCACAGGGACTTAGCTTCTGTACACACCAGCAGCTATATGTGCAAATTTTGGTTCATTTTCTTGATGAAATGTTCTGGGTGAACGCCAGTACTCCTTTATTTTTTTTATTCCTTTGTCTTTTCCCAAGACAAATTTAAAGTATGAAATGAACTTGCTGCAAGAGATTGAAATTTACTGATCCTGTTTGGCTCTTGAAGTCATTGCAGCACTTCACTTTTCATTTCCATCTGATGTTCTTAGGTCTCAGTTTGGTTTTGAATAGTCTAAAATGTGTATCTAAATGAGTTTTCGCTCACACAACTGATGTGTGTGATTAAGTGTTTCAATTTTGCCTTCCCCAAAGTTCCTTAATAACCTATAGATGTAAGCCAGTTCTCACCAGTGGCTGATAGTGGAAAGATATGAGTTGTGGAATTTAGATGTAACATTTTGGTGGTGCAGCCCATAAGTACATTCTCTGTCCGCCTTTGTCATAGTGCAGGGCTTTCATGAGGTTATTTATAAGTTGCTGAAGATTGCTGACCATAACATGCTCAAGCCTTGAAGCTGGACTAAGAAGAAGAGGAGAAGACTGGTTGTCTTTCTGTCTTAGACAGCTTTGACAAAAGTCACTTGGCTTAACGCAGAACTGGCTATATTAATACTTTTCTACAGAACTGAAAATATGAAGTTCACCAGGCTTCCTGATTTGGGCTTAGTTGAAAGTTCACTCTGTAACAACCGCTTTGTAATGAAGCTTTCCTTGCTGTTGACGGTCACTAGCGTTTGCCTTGTATTGAAAACTGTGATGTAGTTCAAACAGTTGTATTTATCTTTGTAGCACTTCAAAGCTGCCAAATGATCTGCTTGATTTGCAGCCAACTTTTCATCCGTCTGTACATCCTATATCTGCTGCTCCACAAGTAGGAACTACCTGGGGAGGTAAGAGCTCTGAATCGGATTAAGGTTCCAGTTACTATGGCCATGTTCCTATAAGTGTTTCCCCTAGTCTGTGGGCTGTTTCTTAAAGACAGAGATCTTGCAAAGACAAGCTACAAGTGGATGAAGGGAGCAGAAAAAGTGAAACCTGGGTATGGATTAAATTAATGCAGCATCTGATGATTACAGAGAATTTGAATATGAGAGTTTTTAGTAGCAAAATTACTGTAATTGTTGACCAGCTCTGTTTTCAAGAGTCACATAGCAAGGTACAGAACCTTAGCTGTGAGATGTCTGCCACAAACCCCATGTTGCACACTCAGGAACTTGAATATAGAATGTTTTAATAGACGTTTTAAATTCTGTCTAATGTTCAATCAAATTTGCAGGTGAAAATAAGCACAATTTGGAGGCAGCCTGACAGGCAGTTGTGACAGGTATGCATAGAAGGAAAGGAAAGCTGGAGTTAGTGACTGAAAACAAAACAAGGCACCTCTTTACAGATTCTGTGCTGTATTTTGCTTACCTACAAAGGCAAATTAGCAAAAAACTGTGGTTGGATGTCCTGAAGAGACAAAATTTATATGGAACTCTTTTCTCTGAACACCCAAATTATTGTTGTGCCCAGTTGTTGGGGTAGACTGAGACATTAGATTGTCGTATTGATACATGCAAGTCTATAAACCAAGGAGGCAAGCAAGAGCCTTCTAGCAAGTCATGAATGTTATTTCAGATTAGTTTGAATGTTAGAGCATTTAGTCATATACTCAAAGCTGTTTTTCTCTTTGCTGCTTTGCAGTGTTCCAGAATACTTCTGATCTAGGTAACATTGCCTGCTTGCACCATTGGTTATACTGGTGGAGGATTAGGACTCTCTAACGAAGATGCTTCTTTTTACTTTTCTGCATCAATGATTCTTAATAATAAAGTCAACTTCTGAACCATGTGGCTCTTTCCAGATTATGGTCCTTTATAAATCAGAAGCTTGCAAAAATGCTTTATTTTATGATGTGAAAAATTGGGAGTTGCTGCTTCAGAAGGTTTTGTGGGCATCAGCATAATCCTGTTTGGAAATTTTACTTCATTATTCCTTTTTCTGAGCTATAACTTTCCCTAAACATCTTTCCAGTTATCTAATGCAGCTTCATAATAAGCAGTGTATGTATTCTACTTTCCTATTTACTTTTTGCTGTGTGTACTTTGTGTTTTGTGTATCTTCTTGCATTTGTTTGTAAGGAAATAATACACAATTTTGAGTGATGGAGGCAATGCTAATATAAGTGGGAGCTTCAGAATAAAGTAGTTTACTTGTCCTTTAGTTTTGCTGATCAGAGCATCTTTGGAGAAAGATGTGGTGAGGAGCATATTGAGTTATGCATACAGATGTCAGTGTTTAATAGGCTTAGAGTTTAGAAATGGAGAAAAATGTCTTGGCTCATCTTGTTTGCTTTCTGGAAAACATCTTCTGTTTCAGCTTCTATTTGTTTCATGGGTGAGAGAGAAAAGGAGAATTATCTTCTTCTCGAAGGTCACATCACGATCTAGTGTTTCTTTATTAACCTGAGTCTGAAAGTCTGTGTTTGTTCGATGATGTGTTACTCTTGGTAACAGTCTTCAGTAACAGTCAATGATCTATTTCTTACTATTGACACGTACCTAAACACTACTAAGATTCCATTAACTGTGAAGAATTTTTGGATTGTCTGCTGAAATTTTAGGCTAAAACTTCTGGAATCACCATTTTTTATGTTACTTTTCATCAAACCAAATCAAAATCTCTTCAGCTTTACAGACATGACCACTCACTTCACACAGGTGAGGTAGATAAGAAGTGCTTTCCACATTTTAAAGATGAGGAAATCTGAGCAGTTAACTGACTTGTCTGAAGTCATATGACAAGTCAGTGGCAGAGCCAAGAATGGAACCTGAACCATTTCCAGTCCTGTGCTCTAACCACTGCCCAGCATCCCTCCCTTAGGTGATTTTCTGACATTATGATGTTTGTATTTGGTGTGTACGGTGACTTTGAGAACAGAATGTCAAACCAGCTACAAGTTGCAATGGACTAAAATCAGTTACTGTTAAACACTTCATGCAGCAGCTCTTAAGTGTGCAATAAAAAGATAAACTGTTCCAAAAGCATTGTATTTGCCTTTTGCCTTGTGCTTCCAATGGTGTTAAACCTAACAAGGGTAAAAACTTCCAGAGAATGGCTTCTGTAGTTGTATGTTTGCACTTTTCTTTTCTCAACTGTAAGAGCTGCCACTGAAGAACCTTTGTTGTTGTTCTCTCAGGTAAAACACTTCTGGTGGGATAACTTAAAGATTGAGGTTTGCAAAATTCAAATTACTCTTAAAAGCACTTGAATTATTAATGCCTAATGATTAGCCTGAAGGTGCAGAGTGATTCCATTGACACCAGCAGCTGCCATGTGCATTCAAGGATGAAATTGGGCTTTAGAAACATTGAGGTGTTGCTGTCAGGAGAGAAAGCTATTTTTGAAATCTGAATATACAAGGACATAAATTAGCTAAACCCAATGAATTTTCAGTTACCTTTTTCATAGCATTGGCAAGTTTGAGGCTCAGACAAGGTTGAACATGCTGAATGAGAATCAGAATGAGGCAGAGGAGCAAAGAGTCTGACAACAGATGACATATCTGAGATAATCTTGATAATCTGAAGTTGTATTGCGTTGTCTTACCAGTCAAAACACATGAAGCTCCATATACAACCTTGAGATTTGTGAGGAGAAAATAGCACGTAGTAATTTTCCTGTTGAGTGCATGTGTGAAATAATTCCACTTGACAGTAGCTTCAAACAAATCTGGTTAAAACTCTTTTGTCCTTCTTGGCTTCTTTTGTATTATTTTGTCTGAACTGTTTATTGGGGTTATTTGGAGACCATTCCAGCTGTGTCTGGTATATTTGCCAGCTATCAGTAGTTAAACTTCAGAAACAAACCCAATGTATCGGGTCATTATCATGGTCTGATTATTATTATTTCCACACTACTTGTTTGGATTCTTTCCAATTACAAGGAGAACCAGGAGAATCCGAAGAATGTGAAGCAGCAACAGAAAAAGCAAGCAGGAACTGATGAAAGGATAATCTGACTTGGTTTATTGTCAGATCTGTTTGTTCTACAGCTTCTAGAATAGCATTCAAAGCAGACAGCAGTTTTAAGCAGTAATTAAGCAGTGATTTCAGAAGCAAGGACTCCATTTCAGGTGACTGGCTGATTGGAATGCTCACAAGTGCAGTAGGTAGTAGTATTACCATCTAAAACATAAAACAACAATGCAAAACTGTATTGTCTATTACAGATCCTGTATTAGCTTATTCTGCTTATCCTTTATTCAGTGTTGGAGACTGTCTTTTTGGTGACTGAATGATTTAGAAAAAGGCCTTTTAAGGTACTTTGCTCATTCTTACAATGTAGCCAAGCAATCCGGGAGAGAAGTCAGGTCTTACTGAATAAGATATCTTGAGCTTGCAGAAAATAAAAGTGTGTGTTAAGCCTGCAAACAGTAATGCAGCTCTGGTTTGAAAATTTCATTTTCTTTAGGACTTGCTTATAACTGAAATCTACATGTTATCAAGCTGTGGGGGATCTAGAGCTGAAAAGCAGGAGGTCAGATTCAGAGGAAGAAAATAACTTACGCTTTTGAGGGTGCTGTAGGTGAATTGGTAATCTAACCAGGTTTAAAAGAAAAGGCCAGAAACTGAAGTGTCTAAATAATGGCTTTAAACTAAAAGATCTTAAGATCTTCCCTGTGAGGGTGCTGAGGCGCTGGCACAGGGTGCCCAGAGAACGGCGAGTGTTCAAGGCCAGGTTGGACACAGGGGCTTGGAGCACCCTGCTCTAGTGGAAGGTGTCCCTGCCTGTGGAAGGTGTCCCTGCCCGTGTCAGGGGGTTGGAACCGGATGAGCTTTAAGGTCCTTTCCAACCCAAACCAGTCTATGGTTCCATGATCATTCAGACATTTCTCTAGTGGTTTTGCCTAAAAGAATGATTTGCAGTTCTAGGCATGGTGATAAACCAGACAGGGCTGGATGTAACTCTTGCTGATCTCACTAGTGAGTCCTTGAGTTTTCCATCAAGGATTTGTGTGCTACAGCTAAACCACAACTCCTTCTTTCAATGAGTATTGTAGCTGCCTCTTGTATCCTGCTTAACTGTTGGGTTCTGGAGCACAGGAGTATTTTAGGTTGGCAGTTGTAGCCATCCTCAGGAAAACTTGAAGCTCTCCTATATGCCTTGGGATATGGCTCACATAGATCTGTGTTTCCTTCATCCCTCAGTATAGTCCAAGAGGTTTTTAATAAGGAACATTTTCCTCATGGCTGCTCACTGGCTGTTGCCTCAAAGCAGAACAGGATTTTGCCTCCTTTTATATCTACAAGCTTGTTACTTGCTGATGCCCCAGGTGGTAAGGAAGGTGCTTTAGTCCTCTATGCTACCTTGGTGTATTCGTAGCTATTGAAAATGTCATGATGCCCACTAACAACAACAATAAAGTCCATAAACAGAGTTTGAAGAAAGAAAATACAGCTCTGGCTTTGTTTGTTCAGGTTTTAAAGCTATCCTCAGGATGGTATTGCATCGAATCCTTGCTTAGCACCTGGGGCTCTGTTACACTGGGGGCTCTGTTACACTGAGAGGCATTCTCTGCTCCAGAGAATTCATTGCAAGTGTCAGGACATGACCAAAAAGTGATTGTTTTAAAGAGGAATAACATACTAATTTTCAGTACAAAACACACTTGGGAAGAAGCACAACTTATAAGACCAAGGTGGTATTAATTAGGAAGCAAAAAAGGAAATGTGTAACTAATACTTGTAGTATTTTTCTTGAGCAGAGAACAGGTAATTCTGGACAATTTGAAAATGAAACTAGATCATCCCAAGGGTAGGGATGTCAGGAAACAGCTATACTTCCTAGACTCCTCATAACTCTTATTCTTCTGTGCCTAGGAAGCAGCATATAACTAAATTCATCTCCCTTTTCTTCTTTCTCATGCTCTCTGGAATTGAACAGATCCTTTTTCTGCTACTGTTGATAGTGTTGATGATGCCATTCCAAACCTAAATCCTTTCCTTACAAAAACTAACGATGCTGCTCATCTGTCTGTGTCTTCTGAGGTATCTACTTTCACCAGTAGGACACCCACACATGAAATGTTTGTTGGTAAAGTACTATTTTCAACTAATTTCCTATTTCCTAAAAAAAATTAACATTATTTCAGTTTCTAAAGTATATTGGTGGGCCTTTCAGAAACTGAAAGCTGGTTGTTTGGGGCTGATTTTTGTGCTATGATTTAGTAATTGTGCCATGAAAATGGTGTTAAAATCCTTGCTTGGCTGCCTAAATGGGATTCTACCTGCCGTAAAGGAGCTTAGTTCTAGTTAGAGCACCTGTTTGACTGATTTTATGGCATAGGGATTTTGAGGTAAAATACATGCCTGAGAATGAAAAGAAAATGCTGCTACTTTGTTCCTCAGGTTGAAATGTTGTATTTGGGGTTTTTAACTTAAGAGCTTAATCTGATTTATTTGGAAGTGGATGTTTTTTTCCCCCAATCATGCTGGCATTAACAAACCCAATAAAGCCATGCACATCCTGGTGCGTGGTCTACTCAAACCCTCTTCCTACAAGGCAATAAGATAATGACTCACCTCTTCAAACCTGTTGAAATCTTCCTTTGGAGGTGATTCAGCGTGGCTGTCATGAGAAATCCTCCTCGCATCTCCGCTGGTGCAGCTGCATAGTAATTTGATTACTTTTCAAGATGAAGAATTAACTTAGCTTTCATAGACTAAAAATCAATTACTTACATGTCAGTTCTGTTCTTCAGCAAAGCTACATTTAAAGATAATTGTGCTGCACAACAGGCTTGCTTTTTGCTGTTCGAACCCCACTAGAATTGATCAGGGAAGAATCTACACTCTTATTACAAAGAAATCTTTATCTACTCTGCTGTGGTGGGACCTCACCTGAAGTACTGCATCCAACTCTGGACTCCTTAGTACAGGAAAGATGTGGATGTGTTAGAGAGGAGGGCCACAGAAATGATCAGAGGGCTGGAGCACTTCTCCTATGAAGAGAGGCTGAGAGAGTTGGGGTTGTTCAGCCTAGAGAGACGTTACTATGGCCTTCCAGTTCTTAAAAGGGGCCTATAAGAAAGATGGGGAGATACTTTATAGCACGGCCTGTTGCAAATGGACAAGGGGGTGATGGTTTCAAACTAAAAGAAGGGAGACTCAGGCTGGATGTGAGGAAGAAATTCTTTACAAAGAGGGCAATAAAACCCTGGCACAGGTTGGCCAGAGAGGTGGTGGATGCACCATCCCTGGAGACACTCAAGGCCAGGCTGGATGTGGTTCTGGGCAACCTGATCTAGTTGAAGATGTGCCTGCTCATTGCAGAGGGGTTGGACTTACATGAGCTTTGGAGGTCCCTTCCAACTCAAATTGTTCTATGATCTCTGGTACTTGAATAGAGATAAACCAAAGGGCTCTCTTTAGAGACATTCAAGCCCCCTGTATTTTGTCACCTCAGCAGACTAGTTCCCTAGCTTGTCTTTGGTTAGGGAAAAGAGAAAACAAGCAAGATCAAGCACAAGAACTGTTGCTGAGAACTTCTTTACACAGGATTCCCAGAGAGCTTTACTTGGCTGAGGCAGCAGTATAAGTACTGTGAGCTGGTACTACTGCATAATGAACTGGCAGTTACATTCTACATGCTAATGTAGATTGATTATTTGAAATACAGCTGGGTTTAGTAAGGTTATTATTCAATCAGATCAGTTTCCTCTGCATAATTTGTTCAGCAGTCATACGAAAAGTTGTAGCAGAGCAGGACTGGAAACAGGGAACCTGGTGGGTATTTGTGGCACTTGCTGGGTTTTGTAGTGTTCAGCACATGGCAGCCCTGAGGTCACTGGAGAAGGATGACATCGGTACGTTGCATTCCCTTCCAGTGTCTCATTCTCTGAAGATACATCTAGAACCAAAGTGTGACCTGACCTCCTGATGGGCCCACATGTGATATGTAACTGCAGTTTTAGCTGTAGCACAAACAAGGTGCTACAACAAAGTGAATGTGGATTTAAAATAACTCTTTCTGGTTCTTTAGATCATTACAATCCGTTTACTCAACTAAATCCCTTTGTGGCAACCAAATATGAATCTACTATTGGGCTGTGTCCTTATACTTCAGGTATAAGAAAAATGCCTTGAAGCTTTTACACTCATTTCTTCCATGGGTGTAAAACATGGCATTTGCTTTAATGAAAAATATTTATCCTAATATAGTTGTAACTTTGAAACCATGCTTTCCCCTTTCGTGTTATAGATAAATGTAAATCTGTTTCTTGCTGTATGTGTGATGTGTATTGATTTCATTCCATTGGTTCTATGTTATTAGTGTATATGTGGATTTATAGGCTGACCTGAAATTAGACGTTTTGAATAGCAGATAAACAGTGTATCTTGGTTCTCTTTCTGTAACTCTCCCTCTTCTCCTTTCCTGGCTTTCTCTCTTGTGTGATACGCCTTATCAGACTCTTTTTGTGGTCCTCAAGCTTACCCTAATGCTTCTCATTTCCGCAATGAGCCTTCTTCTGTAGCTGGTCTATTTGGAGGTAGGTAATGGGATACAGCCTTTCCACAAACACAGGAGTTTGAATGTGTTCTGTGCCTAGAACTAGTAGGCATGTCATTGGCTACAGAAGCGTGTTATTATAGTGGCTCCAGCTTTCATTCATGTGCTTGTGCAAGGTGCATTGTCACAAATAGTACCTATTTTTTCAGCTTATGCTAAACTAAGACTTACTTAGTCTAAACATGAAATGAGTATCTCCCCATTTCAGGATCTCTTGTAGCTTACATGTTGCTACATACCGCACCCAAGACTTGCATGTTATAAGTATCTTCTCATCTTCCTCTATCTCTTTGTTTTTAAAACAAAGGGATTGGGATGTTCTTGCTGCTTATGGCGTTTTTGTTGATATATCACTCTTAAACAGTGCACTAAACTAGTACAAAGCTTTGCAACACAGCATGAGAAAGAGGTATCTGCTGCATTATATTACAGCCTAATCATTTGTGCAGCTGTGTAACATCTGTATAGTGACCCAGTACAGGTGCTGGTTCTGGAATACCATCCTGACAGCTATTGGACAGGCTGTGGACCATGACAAATGATGATCTATGTAAACCAGAGTGAACAGGGAGTGTTAACATCGTTACTGTGCAAGGTTTAGGAATACCTTCAATAAATGGTTTCTGGGAGAGTTAGTTCTTAAAAGCACCATGAAGTCACATTTTGGTTTAGAGTCTTTGAATAGAAATAACTAGAGTCATTTAACGAAAGGTTAAATACTATCTATGACTGTTCCCTTTGTTCCATATCCAAAAAGCAGGGTTAGTTTCTGTCAAGTCTTGTTGGTCTGTTCTCTCAAAGGAACTCCACCAAAATACTGACCTTTGCACCTTTCAAAACATCCATTTTCAGAGGAAATGCCTTGGGCTGGTGGTTGATACCGGGGGTAGGATTTGATCTCATTCAGAGGCTGATTCAAAGGAGACCTGTGGATTGTTTTGTCTTCTGGCTTGTCTCATCTCATTAGCTTCGTAAAGCTTGAAACTTCCTAAATTGTGAGAGCAGGCAACTCAGCTTGCTTTTAGTTAAGGCTGTTTTCCTAAAGAAAAACAGGAGCTATTGTAAGTCAAGTTTTCTATTGGTACAGGCACGGTTTTAAGAGTTGCAGGACATCCCATCAAAGGAATTCCTACCCACAGTTCAGAGTCTCTGAAATGGCTTGTTACAACTTGACGGTATATACTTGTCATAAAGATACTCATTTTGGTTTGTTGATTATTTACTCCCTGTCTTTTTCCACATTACTGCTTCCCATGTTTTGCTGTATGCTCTTTGATTTGCTTTTAATGAAAAGTACATTAAGTTCTTAGTGACGGATGCTTTGGAGTTACAAGTTCCTTTAAGACAAATAGGAAGGAACAGGTAATCCAAATGACTGTGATGTTTATGTTCAAGGATAGCATCCTATAGTTATTAATTTTTTAGGTGAAATGTGACTTAAGGGAGTAAAACAACAAGACTGAGATGAGGTGCTGTAACAGCAAGCTAAATGAAATCCAAGAAGTACTCTTCATCAGTTAATTCTGCTCACTGCAGTGTTTTACTACTGAATTATTTGTGATCCTTTTATTTCTCTGTATCCTCAACGTGTCTGTTAGAAACCAAAGAGCTGGTTTTCAAGCTGGCATTTAATTTTATGGTGCTTTTCAGATAATGTGATAATTACTTCTGCAACTGCCTGAATATCTGGATGATGAGCATACGCGCTTGTGTGCGTGACCACAGTTAACTTGAAACCATACAATTTTAGAAACAAATCAGCACTTGATTCCATATTACTGAACTATCAACTTAATACTGCCAAACAGCAGAAGCAGTGCTTTGTACTGCAGTAAATGTTCACAGTACTGAAAATAATTGTGCATTTGGAGAACACTGCTTTACGGATACCTAGAAGGAGATGAGGAGTAATTCAGACAGAAACAGGAGTTGAAACTTGGCTTCAACTCCCCATCTCTTGCCATAATTTCTAGAAAGTTATCTGCAAAACATGGTCACCTGCAAAATATGTATCAAAACCCCAAAGTAAGCACTCTAAAACTATTACTGTTATGAATGTGTAATCAAAGGCATTACTAGTCAGGCACCTTGGGATGGTTTGGATCTTACTCCAGTTGTATCTAAGGGAACTGCTCAACTGATGTAAAATGTGGAGGGAATAATCTTCAGGCAGGTAATCTTGAAACAGATTCCCTGCCCAGTCAGCTTCTCTTCCTGGAGAAGCATGGTGATTATTTCCTCTCTAACTTTATTGTAACTATTTGGTAAAAGAATAAGGAAGATGTGAATAGTTAATCCAGAGATATAGCATGTGGGGAAAGGAGTCTATCCAGTTTTTGAGACAGAACCTTTCATTGGAAGAGTAACTCCAAATAAACTTCAACTAAAGTGCTACCAGCTCTTTCTCTTACATACTTTGCAGTGTCAGGGTGTAATCTGGACTTTAAATATTCTGCGTATTTACTTGGCTTGTCTTGCATAAAGAAGGTGGATTCATGGGAAATGCTGTATAAAAACATTCAACTTCTTTCTTTTTCCCACAGGGTTCGCTCCATCTCCTGTTGCTCAACCACAGCCATCAGCTGGCCTTAATGTTGACTTCGAGTCTGTGTTTGGAAACAAATCTTCTAACGTTGTCCTAGATTCTGGTGGTAAGACACCAGTTAGGACCAGTTAGGTCCTAACTTTCTTTATTCTTGAGGTATAAATCTCTTGATCTATGACAGTGTTTCAGCTGAAGAAAACGCTGACTTTAAAAGGTCAATAGCAGCGTTCTTCATCAAGTTTTTCTTTATTAATCAAAGAATTTTTCCTTTACACACTATTTCTGTGTGCATCCTGCTGTTTTTTGAAACATTTACACTAATTTCCTTCACTGAAGTATTTTGTGCATTAGAACCTCACACAGCGAAGAGCCTTCAATTTACATGCTGTCAAATTAAGTTTGTATTTGTAGAGTGTGGTTCGAAGAGGTAAAGTTGTGCCTTAATTTTATGTATCTGTGCAACACATTTTTGGTACTTCCTTCTTTGTTACTCTTTTGATGTTAAGATTATATGAGAAAATGATAAATAATCAAGGTGTACAGAATTGATATGGATTGTAGTCATAGTTGTCTTTCTGTTCTTTTGAGCATCTGGGAATTAAATACTACTGCTCTTTAGACACTGGACTTTTGACATCAGATTCTTTTTGGGCAAAGCAGTGATCCACTAAAAACAAATACATATTTTTGTAAGATTGCAATACTTCGTTTATTCTTTGGGTTATATTTTGATTGAGTTGCAGTCACTGTGAATCCATTCCATGTAAAATTGGTGCCACATAGGTTAAACTAGTCAAGTGAAATGTCTTTTCTGTAGCAAGTACCTCCTTTACCAAGAGGCATAAAAAAATAAGTCTTAATCCTTGTGTAGTGTAGCATCACTAGGTTAAATGTTGTATTCAAGCTGTTGTGTTGAACTTGCTGTCTGTAAAATTGGGTGTCATGATGTTCATGGGAGGCCTGGGATTCAAATCACTTATTCTCTGTTTGTCATTCCCAGGCTTTGATGAACTAGGTGGTCTCCTAAAACCAACAGTGGCCTCTCAAAACCAGAGTCTTCCAGTTGCCAAAGTACCACCAAACAAATTAGTGTCAGATGATCTGGATTCATCTTTAGCCAATCTTGTAGGCAGTAAGTATTGAACCACTACCATAGAAATACATATTTCTTTCTAAATTAATAGAACTTCAATAGTATCTTTTTCTACTTTGTCACAGATTTGGGCATTGGGAATGGAACTACTAAAAAGTGAGTATGCTTTATCAAAAGTTGATCACTTTTATTTTCTTGATAGTAAACTTTTATGACAGCAAAGTTTCAAACCTGTGTGTAACAACATAATGGAAACCTTCAGAGCATGTTTGGGGTTGTACTTTGCTTCTCATACAGAGTAAAATGAATTATTGAGAGCTGTTGGAAGGTGACTGTAGACTGAGGGGTAATAACAGTGATCACAGCAGGCAAGATGTCTCCTGTCTTTAATTCCTTTCAGGCTTTATATATATTTAGGAAATCAGTTCATCAAAATGTTTCTTTGTAGGTAATCTTGGCAAACCTTAAATGCTTCGTGTGATCTGAGTGTGTGCAGAGCTGTATTAAAGACTGAAATTAAAACCTCCGGCTTGTGGTTGAGCTTTAGACAAGTGAATTTTGAAGCAGGGTGTATTCTGGGACAGTGCACATCTGCTCTAGCAGCTGCTTCTAACTAAACTATCTTGACCCAAGGACAGTCAGCTAGACTGACTTCCCTGTACTGGGGAACTCAACTGAGATTAGATAAAGCTGAGCAGGCTCATGTTGAACATCTTACCTTACTTTTTCTAGCCAAAAGAAACTGTGAAGAGACTTTTATAAACTCCTTTGCTAAATGAGCTTCTTTAACAAAAGAAGCCATGTTACTAATAGGAAATAGTGTTTGCCTGAGGGAGTTTTGTAAGAAAATCCAATATTTTCTAACAACCCTTTAAAAAATTTATTTGAAGTGATGTAAACTGGACTCAGCCAGGTGAGAAGAAACTAACAGGAGGTTCCAACTGGCAACCCAAGATTGCACCTACAACCGCGTGGAATGCTCCGACGCTGGTAAGCAAATACTTGGTTTAAAATAGTGAGTTCCTTTCAACTTAGGGATGCAGGTGATGTTTGATGGAAAAGTTTGAGAGGGATCTAAAGCTGCAGTAGAAAGGTAGTAGAAAACTGAAGAAGTGGTCAGTTTGAGATGTCTGTACTACTAGTATTTGTTAGCTGTGCTGTGACATGTGCAGGTTTATGCTAAACTTCAGTAGTGTTTGACCAGCTTCTCTCTTGGCAAGATAGCAGCCTTTGTGTTTCACTGACAAGGGCCTGTGGGGACAGGACAAGGGGAATGGCTTTATCCTGCCAGAGGGGAGATTGAGATGAGCTCTGAGGCAGAAGCTCTTCCCTGTGAGGGTGCTGAGGCGCTGGCACAGGGTGCCCAGAGAAGCCGTGGCTGCCCCATCCCTGGCAGTGTTCAAGGCCAGGTTGGACACAGGGGCTTGGAGCAACCTGCTCTAGTGGAAGGCGTCCCTGCCCATGGCAGGGGTTGGGACTGGATGAACGTTAAGGTCCCTTCCAACCCAAACCAGTCTGGGATTCAAGGACATAAAACTGTGAATTCTAGAGGGTTTGGGGGGCCCCACATTTCAGTCTAGAAAAATAGAAGTATGAAAAGTATGTTCTTCAGTTGCACTGATAGTCAAGTGTGTCTCCATCACAACTCAGCCTGCTGTGGGGGTGAGAACAGACCATGAGATTAATCCCCTTGATACTTTTAAAGTTATCTGTGCAGTGATGTGGGCTACAGCTTTCTTAATGTGCATAACGACTGCTTTCCTGCCCTGATGTCTGCAGTTCTTTTTAAGATGTGTCAATTTTAGTGATCAACTTCAGAGTGTCTGTTGTAGCAAGCAGCACTGGTGAGGATTTTTGGGGTAGCATATAGAGCCAGGGCACTAATTACATGTCAAGATTTTACAGGAGTAGTGCTCACAATGCTAACAGAACAGTTTTGCATGTGAATCCTACTTATCCTCTCACCAATGACCTGGAACACTGTACAGGGACAGAACAAGTAACAAAACGCCCCTGAGGAATTATTACCTCTGACTGTAACTGACTGGGGGAGGTTGATTCTGCAGCATAATAATACAACACTGTGGATTTTGAGAGTGCTTGTCTCCATAGATCCACCACCTCTTCCCTACTGGGTGGCCCATATCATAGAATCAGACTGTGCTTATGTTTAGGGAGATTTAGATTAGATGTTACGAAGAAACTCTTCCCTGTGAGGGTGCTGAGCCGCTGGCACAGGGTGCCCAGAGAAGCTGTGGCTGCCCCATCCCTCGCAGTGTTCAAGGCCAGGTTGGACACAGGGGCTTGGAGCAACCTGCTCTAGTGGAAGGTGTCCCTGCCCGGGGCAGGGGGTTGGGACTGGATGAGCTTTAAGGTCCTTTCCAGCCCAAACCATTCTATGAGTAAAGCTTGTGGATCTCACCAGAGGCCATGTAGATACTGAAGAAACTGCAGCTACTCACCTGCTCTAATAAATGGTGGTTTGAGTTTACTTGTGTGCTTGAATCTGTTTAATAACTCATGTCTTTGTATATACATCTTCTTGTAATAAGTCATTACACTGAACAGCTTTTATTATTAGAGGTACCACTGAGACACTTCTCTTCCTGTGAAACTGTTCTATTAACCTACAAATCTTGAAACAGAAATTAGGGGGAGGCAGTTTGTTTTTCCTCTGCTGGTCTATTTATTGTGGAGTTGCTGCTGCTTGCTGAATAGATATGCTTTTGAACATAAGGCTTGGATAAAGGCATATACCAAATAAATGGACTGTGCAAAACAACTACAAACCTAATATTGGTGACAGTATCACAGGTGTTTGTTGTCTCAGTGAATGACTTGAATTACAAGAACGTGTTGGGGTAAACATTTTAATGTATTTGTGAACTAAAATGCTATCTGTGTATATTCTGTTGTGTAAGTATTTGCTTCTAATCCAGTGTTATTGCATTATGTAATTGTTCTCCCTGGGGAATACAGAATGGCATGCACTTTCCACAATACGTAAGTGAAACAACCCACAGCCTTTTTTGCAATCGACTGGCATGCTGATATTAACCACTGCTCTTGCAGAACCTCATAACCTTCTTGCTATTGACACATTTCTCATTTTAAAATCTTTGGTGTGCCAAAAAATTGGAGCTTTTCCTAGCATACACCAACTCCATAGGTGGTCTGCAGCCTCTTGACTCGAATGATGGCATGGGAAACACTGAGATGATTTTTTTTCCTTGCTTTAAACTGTACCATTTGCTGCCAGAGAGCTGGGGTGTGTGTCTGTGCTGCCTTTAATGCACTTGGTGAATTCTGAATGAAGATTAAAATGTTTGTGTTTGAATAACTGCATGAAACCTCACGGGCTTCTGTTATACTTGGCACTTTCTCCACCTTGATGGTAGATCTTGATTGGTTTTCATTTTGTTTTAAGTGGGGAGAGACCAATATGTCATTAATGCTCAGCTGGAACAAGAAAATCCATGCTGACAGCTTACAAAGGGCAGGCAGTAACCTGTGCTTGCTGTCTGAGGAATGCAGCCTTGCGTTTCAAAGGAGGTTTTTTCTTTGTCAACAGTGATATTGGTCTTTCCCTGTGCTCTGTTTTTGTTGCAGGGTAACTCTAACTAAAGGATGGTAGGTCTGAGCACTCAAAACTAAATGTAGTCAGCATGTTTGTGCAGCAAAACAGAAGTATTTTCAGGGTAGCTTGGCCAGCTGTGTGAAACACATGGATAGTACATGGCTAGAGAATTCTTGCGTGGGGAAATCTGTTCCAATGGCAATTGAAACACCAGTGACTGGCTACTATATATGAAAAGGCAGCTGATACCTTAGAACTGAATCCAGCAGCAGCTTTGCTGATGTCCTGGTCTTCATGTTACAATTGTTCTGCTTTAATTAATCCACTGTTCTTAATATCTTGTCATTTACCTCTTCCCTGTATCAGTACTCTCTGTGTACCAAGAAATGCATATGGTCTGTGTCTTGTCACAAACAGTAATCCCCACAGCAACAGCATGAAAGTTAGACTCTTGAAGGAGAGTCTAAAAGGAGGTAGAGTGGATAGACAGCAGGTTACCTGAATATTTATATAGTCTGAAAGAAAACCAAACCTCTTTTTGTCCTTGTGAGAGTTAATGCTAATTTAGAAAGTGTGTAATGAACTATAGAACCAAGAATATGAAGAACTGTCTTTAATATATTTCCCCTTCTGAGTTATCAGCTGTTTTTCTATGTATATGTTGCCAAGCTGCTTACAGAACATAGCCTCACCCCAGGTTTTGTCTTGTGACAGCATCTTGCTGTAAGTTCCTAAAAGTTAGCTTAGCTTAAAGTTAATACAAACGTATCTTCAAAGCACCAAGAGAATGTGAAACCTCTTCAGATTCACTGTACTAAGTGGGTGAGTGTGAGAGAATACAAGATATTCATGTTGAATTTCTATTGAAACATAATAGGAGAATCCCCACAGCGTGTTATCCTGGCTAGAGAGAAGAGAATTCCCTTAATGTCAGCAGAAGCAATGGTAATTTGGTCTTTCCATCTTTAAAATTCACTCTTAAGACTCCTTGTGTGCTGTTACTTCTGATATTGAAATATAAGTATGTACTTTATGGGTTTAAAACAATGCTTCTGCTCCCTGAATAGTTTCTCTCAAACTTCTCCGTGTCTCCCACTGTGTTTTTTAAACAGGATGCTGAGAGAATGGTAGCTTGCAGTTTAGGTTAGCCTGACAGGTTAAAAGCAAATACATAATCATACATTTGCCAGTAGAAACTTTAGCTTAGGTGCTGTACTTCAGCTGAAATACTTTGGATACACTCTTGACACAAGAGTGCAAATCCTACTTGTTCTTTGCTCTATCCGTAACAAGCCAAGTGCTGCAGTTGACCCTTAGACCGCAATGTCTTCCCAGTGTGCAGCTGCTCCCTTCTCCTCTTAGTTCACCACTGTTTTTCACACCAGGCACCACCTGTCATGGCGTATCCTGCCACAACGCCAACGGGAATGATGGGCTACGGGATGGTGAGTGGAATTCCTGCAGCTCAAGTGGGATGCTTTAGGTTTGATCGTGTATAGTTTAGTAGCGGTTGGTTTCCTCAACTGTGTATCTGAAGACTGAATTTCTGCTCCTATTGGTTTATTCTTCACCAAATCATAAAATCCTGGTTTTCTGAACTGCTGCAGTGGGTTTTGTCTAAAATTGAAGTTTACCCTTTAATACCTCACTTAGTTTTTCATAAACTTCTTAAAATTAATTGGCTTTATTGGTGTAGAAACAAGTGTATTGTAGAAATAAGCATATTGTGCAAATAGGTGCAGCGTGTGAGTACAGACAACCTCATTCACAACAGGGATGTTTTACCAGTGAAGTGAAACCTTCCTTAATTACTTGCTCCCAACCTCAGCAGAAGTTATTTGTAATGATCAGTGCTACAGAACTGTAAGTTCGTGATGTGTTGTGGTACTGGTTGAGGTTGAATCTTTGTGACACACCAGCACTGTGAGGCTTTTGACATAGACCTGACCTCACTGCTTGTTGCTCTGAAAAGTTGCTCAAGTTTATGGTCTTACCTCAAGTTTTAGAATATTTCTGAGATGATTTGCCTTAACTCTTCCTTCTTAGAATGGGTTTGATGTAGCACAGCTTTGCTGGGTGAGTTAAAGGGAGAGAACTGCCTTAGAACAGTGATGCTGTTACACAGCTCACAGATTATAGTATAAAAATAAGCTAAATGTTTCATCATGTAATCAAATTAACAATTTATAACTTGTATACACCCAGTAAGCAAACTGTGAAAGCAGCCAGCTGTGTTCTTGAGGCTCTTCTGAGGGAGGATTGTATTCCCCACTGTGCATCTGTGAAGTCCTGTAGTATGGTGGTGTGCAAAGTCATCATGGTTAAACTACCAGTGGTGTAGATTCAGAGTTGTTCTACACAGCTTCGCATTGATGGTGCTGCAAGCATTTTCTTAGTTAGTTTGATTCAGCAGCTGGGAAAGCCTTCCAGTACCTAAAGGGGCTACAAGAAGGCTGGAGAGGGACTTTATACATAAAATAATCTTGCGTGGTTTGTAAAGCAGCTTTCGTTGTGGGGTTTAAAGATAGGAGTACCAGGATTAGTCAAGGAAAAGCTGCTGGGAATGGAGATTGCTTCAGTAGGACTGCTGCTGGGTATGAGCCCAAGCCTGAGGGGACTGCCAAAAACAGTGCTAGAGACGGGCATTTACATGAAATAAAACTTGACTTCTGAAACCATTAATATAGGTTAAACTCTTCCCGTGGCTCAGCCAGAGTGTCAGTAACACTTCAGGCTAGGACTGCATAATGACTTTGTGTTAATTGCACAGGGAGTTCTCAATTCCCAATTTTTCTTAAGCTCAGCTCTGCATAGGTGTCTAAATCTGTTCTTGTGCTTTCAGAGGCAGGCAGGGAAGCGCTTCCAACCTCAGTTTGGGAGCAGGAGCACCAGCACAAATGCGTGTGCTTAAACAAGTACTTTAGTGTTTCAGATCTTTGCAGCAAGAGATGAAATGGGCTCAGCTGCTATTGGGAGTGTTCCTTGAAAAGGCTCTAATGTTCCCTAAAGTAACCTTTATTTGCAGTATATTGTAGAAAGGGCTTCCTGATTGCATGTGTCAAATCTGACCAAGGCTTCTCACCCACGTGCCATTTTCCTTTCTCTCCTTAAACCACAGAATATAATACTTGTGATGTGTTAATGCTGTGTGTGATTTGATGCTGTCTGGATCTCTTGTAGCCATCGCAGATGGGAGGCATACCAGTAATGACACAGCCAACTTTAATATACAGTCAGCCAGTCATGAGACCACCAAACCCCTTTGGCCCTGTCCCAGGAGCACAGGTGTGTATATCCAAAGTCATTGGTGCCATATTGGAACAAACTGCAGCTGGATCAGCTCCTTTAAAAGTGTTTTAATGTTTTCTTGTGTTGGATAAATGTATTGCACAAGCCCAGGGTGTGAGGATTGCTGCCTAGGTTATAACTCCAGGTTGGCAGCATCAAGTGCATCCTACAGAAGGAGAGGATGGGGGTTTAAGGCACTGGTTTTGTGGGAATGTGACTGAGGTTATTCTATGGTCTTTAGTAAGAGGATAGTTAATGTCCGTGCTGTTTGCTGAAGACAAGTTTGTTCCCCAAAGTCACCTTCTGTGCTGCTTTACCTCTAAGTGTGTGAGATTGTGGTATTGCAGCTTTTTCCTAAGGATGCTGGAGAGGGGCTCTTCATCAGGGACTGCAGTGATAGGACAAGGGGTGATGGGTTCAAACTGGAACAGGGGAAGTTCATAAGATATAAACCAGAAGCTCTTCCCTGTGAGGGTGCTGAGGTGCTGGCACAGGGTGCCCAGAGAAGCTGTGGCTGCCCCATCCCTGGCAGTGTTCAAGGCCAGGTTGGACACAGGGGCTTGGAGCAACCTGCTCTAGTGGAAGGCGTCCCTGCCCGTGGCAGGGGTTGGAGCTGGAGGAGACTTAAGATCCCTTCCAACCCAAACCAGTCTGGGATTGCATGATTCCATGTGTGCCAATGTTCTTCAGCCTGTTACACTTAAAATTTATTAGATTATAAAGTAACCAAGTCTGGCAGGAGCTGTAAACTTTTTTTAAGTGTAAGCTTCATGCTTACATTACAGCATTTCTCAGGGAACAAACAGGGCAGATGAAACCTTTTGGGTCTGTGACTGTTACAGATGGGCTTGAAAAGATCATGAAACTTCAACCAAACACCTCAGTGGGAGGCAGATGGCACCTTCATCTAGTTTTAACCATTGAGTTCTCCACAGGTCTTTGTGTTCCTCCGTGGTTTTGCAGAGACAGTGTTGGCAGCACAGGGAAAGATACCCAATAGCTATAGCAACTTCTTTGGCCTTTCCTTGCCAAGTGTTATGTTTAAGTGGAGTGTTCCTTAAATTGCCTGCTTTGCTGCTTCTCGTGTTGTGAATAGACTCACTTCCTGATGTACTGGAAGGAAGGACTGTGCTGAAGGGTTCTTCTGACCTTTGAGAAGAACTGACTTTATCAATACTGGAGTTAAATATGTTCCTTTTTTTGGCTTGTTTATCAAACTTCTGACACTGCGAGGTTTCTGTCTGAACTCACAGCTTTTAACACTGTTGCCATCTCAAAAGAGTGTTTTGAAGTAGAAGAAAAACATTTGGAGAAGGGAGAAGAGGGGATGGATGACTTCAAACACCTTCACAGTGCTTCCAGAAACTACTGAGAGCATTAAGGCTTTGTGTCTGTGAGCTGTAGTTAGAGGCAGAGTGTAGCTGGCCTCCGGTGTGAACAGTGTGGGTTTTACTCACCAGTCAGATGTTTCTCTGTCAAAGTTCAAACTACACCATGATTCTAATAGAAAACAATGTAATATATTGAGTCAGTATTTTGATCTTCCTATAAAGAGCTCAGTCTTTAAAGGGGACTGTTTAAAAACACCTGTATAACGTAGGTATGCATTGGGCTGTGTGTGGTGTTTGGGTCTAGAGTTTGGAGGGGAGAGAATTCAGCAGTAGGTTGGAAGGGAAAAGAGCCTCAAACATTGTCCAGTGCCTGAATCTGATCCTTTAACAGGAGAGGCTGTGCTGTGTGCCGCAGGAGGCAGCGTGGACATTGTCTGCCTTAAAATACAGCCTTGGGGATAGACCCTTTTCTTAATATTCTTACTTTATAAAGGCTTTCTCTGAAAGGGAAGTTGTTGGAGTTCTTCAGCTAGAAATACAGTTCTCTGTTAACTTTCTCTTGGGCTTCTGAGAGATGCTGTGCACATTCACTGCCACTTAAGTGAATTGGTATCTTTCACGTGGGTTTTATGTTATTTCAAGAGTGGGGAGAGAGTGTTTATGACTCTTCTTAAATAAAAAGCAAGTTAATCCTCAAGGAGAAGAGATTTTCTATAGCTCCCCAAAACCATCTTATTTGAAATGACCCTTTAAAACCAAAACTAAATAATAACCTGCCCACTTGCCTGAGTCAGACACAGGTCGGTGGGTCTGAGGAGCCAGACGAGGCCTTTCTGCTTCATTGGATGTTGTAGGGCTTGGTCTAGGTTGAATCCCAGCCACTGTCGTAACAGGGGAAAGAGGAATTAGTCACAAGTGAGGTGTGCAGGGCTGTATTTATGGTGCTTATCTCACTGTTTGGCTCCAGTGAGAATTAATTTGATAGAAACACACCCGTTGAATCAGCGTTTGCTGCGTGACTGAGCAGGGCTCTCCCCGCGACACACAGGCTGCGCCGCGCACGGGCGCTGAGCTCTCCGATGTCTCATATCCTTAAAGCAACCTCAGTGAAACAGAGGCTGCTTGTGAGAGCTGCTTCCTCATGTGTGGCAGAGATGGCGTTTACTCATGTCTAGTTAGTATCATTTAGTAGTAATGGAGACGAGAAGGCTCCTGGAGGGGAGACCTTAGAGCAGCTCCAGTGCCTGAAGGGGCTCCAGGAGACCTGGAGAGGGGCTTTGGACAAGGGCCTGTAGGGACAGGACAAGGGCAATGGCTTTAACCTGCCAGAGGGGAGATTGAGATGAGCTCTGAGGCAGAAGTTCTTCCCTGTGAGGGTGCTGAGGCGCTGGCACAGGGTGCCCAGAGAAGCTGTGGCTGCCCCATCCCTGGCAGTGTTCAAGGCCAGGTTGGACACAGGGGCTTGGAGCAACCTGCTCTAGTGGAAGGTGTCCCTGTGCGTGGCAGGGGTTGGAGCTGGAGGAGCTGTGAAGTCCCTTCCAACCCAAACCATTCTATATTTATTTACTATTATGTTATTCTGCTATTATAATATAAAGGTTCTTTACTAACATATAGCCACAAGGGGAGTTAAGGTATTATCACATGAAATTTACTGTATGCTGAGTCTTAAGATTCTTTTGAGAGTGTATTTGTCTGTTTAGAATCATGGAATGAACTGGATTGGAAAAGCCCTTTAAGACCATCAATTCCAACTGTTCCCCAGCACTGCCAAGGCCACCACTAAACCATCTCACTGAGAGCCTCATCTACATGGTTTTTGAGCAGTTGCAGGGCTGGTGACTCCAGTACTGCCTTGGGGAGCCTGTTCCAATGCCTGAGCACCCTTTGGGGAAGAAATTGTTCCTAATAACCAGTCTAAACCTCCCCTGGTGCAGCTTGAGGCTGTTTCCTCTTGTCATGTTACTTATTACTTGTGAGAAGAGACCGAA
>NW_009941365.1:17884-20877 GCF_000696875.1 Nestor notabilis | reverse complement strand
TGCCCTTCTCTGGCCCCGCTCCAGCACCTCAATGTCTCTCTTGCAGTGAGGGACCAGAACTGAACACAGGATTTGAGGTGCAGCCTCACCAGTGCCCAGCACAGGGGGAATACCAGCTTAGGTTTAGTTCATGCTCTTGTTTTGCCAGAAATATAAATAGGAAAATAAAGAAGTAAAAATGTGTGTTCCTGGGGTAAGTAAACAAATCTTAAAGAACAGATAATGGTTATCAGGAAGCAGAGGGTTCAAACTGCCTTCAGCCCACATGGATCTCTCTGAACACTGTTATTCAAATCCAAGTTTTGTCCGTGGTGCTGTGGCTGTCAAAAACTGTAACTGTTTTTCACATTCACACTTCAAGCACCAGTTCATTATCACTTGCCTCCAGTCTGCTGACAGTTCTTAGTTGCTGCCTGCAGTAAAGAAGCTAGAAGGTATTTAAAAGCTTCATGACAGATACAAAGGTGTTGCCAAAAAATCATATTGCCACTTCGTGTTGTGTTGGGAACTCCTCCTGCTTTGTACCCACACTGGTGAAATGGGCAGCCCAGCATTGTCCAGTTTCTTTGTAAGTCAAACTGACACTCCTAACTTGATACTCTTAGGGATTTGTCTTAAATATACTTGTCCTTCCTCTAGACATTTTGCTTCTCTTTCGAGTGTTCTGTTTACACACTTGCGACTTCATTTCTAACTGTTGCTGTCAAAGTGGGAGGAGTTTGGTGTTTTTAAGGGCAAAATAATTTGAAACAATTGAGGATGAGACTGGAGCAGTTGCTGCGTTGGAAACGTGGGTGCAGGAGACACTTCACAGAAACTGGTGTGTGCCTTTTTCCTCTGAAACCACTTACCTCGATGTGGCTCAGTATTTCTCACTTGAGGGAGAAAATAAGTTTTCATCTTGATAAAACAGCAAAAGATTTCTCTCTGCAATGTATTATATTGTGCTTCCCACAGCAGTGAGAGTGTTGGAGTGGTTTTAGCTGGTGAGGGATGAGTGTGCCTGTACGCGAGGAAGGAACAGGCAGAGCCAATGGTCCAACCAGGGTTAAAGAGCAGCTGGAATGATGGCAGATGTGGTACAGCAGAGCCAGGGAAGAGTATTTCAGACAAGCCAGGTCTGAATGCTGTCATACAGCTCAAGGGAATGCAACTACTCGTTGGAAGGCCTGAGTAGCATCATGCACATGCTTCACTGTTCACCACCACCACGACCACGCTGGCTAGTACAGACTGGTGCAATGCTGACACAGCGTGCCTTAAGTGTTACATATTCTGCTCTGGTTACCCCAAAAGGACCCAGCCCTGGCAGGGGAGGCATTTGGGTAAAGAAAAGTGTAAGATTTAAAACAGAATAAAGAAATTACTCTGCCTCCTTCTGGCATCTGTGTGAATGGAACCCCACAGCTGCTCCCGTCACTGAGTTGTACAGGGAAGGCAGTAGAGAGATCACCTGGTGATGCAGAAGAAGAGGTGGATGTGCAGATGAGTAAGTTGGGTTTGGGCAGGGGGGTTGGTTTTGGTGGTGTTTTTGGCTGCTGTTTGGTTGGTTTGGGTTTTTGAAACTGGAAGAACAGGGTATGAGGTTCAGGACACACTTATGCCAGAGACTCTCCCGGTGCTCCTTTTTGGCACATTAATCCTAAAACAGCCTGACAGACTTGTTTAATGAGGAACCAGTATCCAGCTAATGATGGGAACCAGCACCTGTGGATGGGGTGGTTCTGTCCTGCTGTGACTCTGGGGAGCCTTTGGCTTGGTTGGAAGCAGTGAGAAGTGCTGAGTGCTGTTGGAGGGGAGACCAAGCTTTGGGTCTGATCCAGTACAGGACATTGCACTTCAGAGGAGGCTAAATCCACAGCTCTGGATGTGTTAGTACGAGGGGAAGTATGGCTGGTGCTGCTGGTTTAAATGCTTCTCCTTAGAAACTAAGGGAGGTTCTGGTTTTCACATATCTCTTTCCTGGATTCTGGATAGATGTAATATAGGAAATTAATTGTACTTTCCCCTATTAATTTTAGGCCTTTCTAATAGTTAGAGTATTCTTGTTAAGATATTTACTGTAAGAGACTGTGTCTTGTCTGAATCTGGCTGTGGCACCTAGGAAGTAGTCTTGTTAAGTTGTTTTCCCAGTATTTAACCTGAACAGGCTTCCTGAAATTCCACCCCTGTTTCTGGCTGCATGCTAATGTTGCACTGTGATAGAGCTCTAAACCTACCAGTCTTCCACACTGCTTTCAAACTGGGACATCCCTTTGGACTCAGTGTCAATTGGAGATTCACCAGCAAAATTTACCAGGACTTTTAATATGTGCCTTTGAGCCACTTGACCATGAAGAGGAAGAGTGTGTCATGAAATGGAGTGGCAGCAGGGTCCTGCTCAGGGCATGATTGAAGGACTTCATCGTGTGGTGGGGTCTGTGAGCTGTGGCTTTCCAAAGGGAAGAACTGAGTTTAAAAGAGGAACTTCTGACATGCTGAAACTGCCTCACTAGCACTTCCCATTCTGTCTCATGACTCCTTCCATAAGCTGTTTATGGGGACTGGATCCGAGTGCCCATTGGGAGTGGGGTTTTGGGAGGGAGGGAGGGAAAGATTCCAACCCAGCGAGGGAGTTGGTCATGAAAGAACTACTCCTCACCTGTTTGACATAGATGGGAAAGATTTCAATGGGCAAAGTTGGTATTTACACTCCGGGCACTTGTGCGAGCAGTTCCCATAAGCATGTTCCCTGCCATGCACAGGCTGGCGGATGTTCTGGGTTTCCAAAGAAAGAACATCTTCATGTAATGATTTTTGCAGTGGGTATGAAGTGCAAGTGCTGTGGTTAGTGACTTGAGAGGGCCATGAGATGCTGTGAGGGCTGGAGCAGCTCTGCTCTGGAGCTGGGCTGGGGCAGCTGGAGAAGAGAAGGCTCCTGAAGGAGAGACCTTAGAGCAGCTCGCGTGGCTAAAGGGGCTCCAGGAAACCTGGAGAGGGGCTTTGGACAAGGG
>NW_009941365.1:13587-17782 GCF_000696875.1 Nestor notabilis | reverse complement strand
TGCGCAGAGAAGCTGTGGCTGCCCCATCCCTGGCAGTGTTCAAGGCCGGGTTGGACATAGGGGCTTGGAGCAACCTGCTCTAGTGGAAGGTGTCCCTGTCCGTGGCAGGGGTTGGAACTGGATGAGCTTTAAGGTCCGTTCAACCCAAACCAGTCTGGGATTGTATGACTGTGAGTAAATCATTAGAGTGATGGAACCTGAAATGGAGAAAGCTGACTTTAGTTGTGACTACAAACCCATGCAAGTTCTGTGGGGGCGAAGGCAAATAGAGTTCAATAAATCACCATTTATAGCACTAGCAAAGAAGGAAAATGGCTAAATAAATCATCAAACAGCAGATACTCTGCAGTTACAGCCTGCAGATGACTGGTCCCTGGAGCTGGAAAGCCAGTATTAACTGCTAGTAAATTATGTGCTTGATATGCCTGTAGTGTGGTGCTTTAAATACAGGGCTGTAGGCTGTGATTTGGGTCAGTGGATGGACTGTTGGTCTCAGTTGTCAGTTCACACTTAAAACACCAGCAACTGACAAATTCTTACCTTCTTTTTTTACCTACCACCAGCACATGCCCCGTGTTCTCCTTCTAGGTCTCAAACTATGAGATACCCGTTATCTGCTCTCCAGCCTCTTTTTTAGACACCCTGTTTTGAGAGGAAAAGAGGCTGAGAGCTGTTTCCTCTGGAGAAGGCATCTGGAAAGCTGCCTTGCTGGACCTTCAGCCTCTTCTCTCCGTGGCAGGACTTGCCTTTGCCGGTCACCGGAGTCAGGCTTCATGTCTTGTATCCTCTTGTGAAGAAAGCCACAGTGGAAGCAGGGGGGTACCTATTGCTTTGGCAGACACCAAGAGAAGTTTCCTTCCCAGACAGTCACATCCAGCTTGTTTCTGCATTACACCAACCACTGAAGAGGCTTTTTTTTTTTGTTTTCCATGTGACCAAACACCTTGTTTTAAGAGTTGATTTCTGCCAAGTTTGCCTCTAAACCTCCCCTTGTCCTCTCATTACACGTTCAGCTTTCATATTCTGTCATTCTGAGACCTTTTTTCTTTTTCTTTCCCTTTCTCTGTCGTCTTTCCTACTAGCTGTCTGCAGCATCCAGCCCTTCCAGTCAGAGTCCTCACAGAGCCTCAGGAAAGGATCCCTTTGCAGAGCTCTCTCTCCAGGATTTCTTGTAGAACAACTTAGGTATTGTCCGTTATTCTGGGGAGATGCTGGTTTTTGGTGATATAAAACAAAACTTAAAAGTTCTAATTCAAGTTTTATTACCACGACTGAACTGGTTCTGAAGAAAAATGAGTCATGTTGAGTTGGAAGCACTGTGGAAGTGACTTGGAAGCTCAATGTACTTACCTGCAGTGATTTAAAGGCCCCATCAAGTCATTTTGCTTCAGTCCTTTGGAAATAAAGCTCGATTGTTCCCTTCTGAACTGCAGAGCCAGCTCACATGCTCCTTGTTGCAGTTAGGGAACAGGAACTGGCACTCCCTAGTATTGACCATGAGGAAAACATTTAGGCTTCATGGTGAGCAGCAAATACCATCTGCTTGTGCCCTTCCCCAGGCTGCTTGACCAGAGAGTTGACTTTATGCAGGAGAAGGTGCTCGTGGTGTGCAAGGGTTGAATTTTGTACAGATGTGCCCTGGAGTTCTGTGTTATCACTAAGGGGCAGGTGGGAATGAAGTACTAGAGTGAAACCATGAAAAGATTCAAGGCTGTGAAGTGTAAAGGAAGAGTAGGCTTCATTGCAGCAGCATCTGCTTTTCTTGGTGCACGTCCTCTGGTTCAGCCTGAAAGATGACCTTGGGTTCTCTTCATCACGATGTTGACCTGTGTTACGCTGCCACTGGTGCGACAGTATTGTGTGGATCAGTGAGGACTTCTGTTGTTGGACAAGGGACCTAACGCAGGTGTTCCACAGGGTGGTGTAGCTGGAAAAACATCCCAATGGCTTTTGGTTGTCTTCTGGCCCTGATCTTGTAAAATGTCTGTTTCTGTCCACAACTCCAGCTCCTGGGGTGGCTCGGGCATTCTTGCTTGGGCGAGCATGGCAATGCTTGAAGAACACACGGGTTTCTAGTGAAGTCTCCTTCTGTTGGGTGTTAACACGAGGGTTTTTAATCTTTCCAGATCCAGTTTATGTAACTGTGTTAGACGGAAGAGAAAGGAACGTTTCCAAAAAGATGTGCTCACCAGTAAACCCCCACTTCCAGGAAAAACAGTGAACTTCAGTCTCTCCAACTCTCCTCCTCCATTCAGTGACACAGTGAAATGATGAAGAGCAATGAAGGAACCTGGGACGACTCCGTAAGGAATCATCACTCTACAGAGCCAAGAACTGCCATCAGTTCAGCCTTCAGAGCTGGTTTTTGTCCTGGTGACTGACACCTCAGTACTCCCGGTTTCCAATAGCATCCGTAATCGGTAACACACGAAGAGATTCTGAGAAACTGGGATTGGTGTTCGGGAATGCTGTCTGGAATGGGGATGTGTCCTTTACTGTAACAGGACTTGGGGCAGGGGAGGCTCAAATTCTAACTCTTAATTCTGCAGTTCCCTTTTCTTCAGTCCTCACACACGTAGGCGCAGCAGTAATGGAAATTAACTTTTTTAAACAAGTCTATATTCAGTTTGCAGTAGACACTCCTTATGTATTATTGTTTGTATTTATTTATGATTATCAATTTAACATTAATATTGTATCAAAACAAAACACCATCCCCCCCCCAACCTCCTTCTGGAAATGAGTATGGATGTATACAGTATGTCTGATTTTTCTCCACAAAGAATGACTCTGATTCAGAACACTTTTCACACAGAGCACTAAATACTGTTAAGGTCTGAATCTAATGAATTCTCAGTGTAAGTGGGAATTAGGGAAGAGCTGTAAAACCACGTTAATCCTGATAGTCAATTCCGTGCCTCGGATCTTTGCAAGGGAACAGTTACCTGCCTAGGAGAAGCACTACATTTTTAATTCAGCATTAGTGCATCGGGAAGGAACTTTATTGCTTTGTGCTTGGCATGTCATTATTTTTACATTTGACATTATAAGGCCTTTCCAAAATGAATGTGAGGAATTGCTTTCACTTTATGACTTCCCTTCTTTTCTGTAATAAAAAGGTGGGGTGTGTTTGGGGAGGGGGAGAAGCCTTTTCATTTGGCAAGTGCCATGTTTCTGATCACTTACCTTTTAAAAGCTAAAAACACCAGGGGGGAAGCAGCTTCCTTACACGTGTCTCGTGGGTGTTTAGTTAAGGAAGAATTAAAGCCGCACTGTTGATCGGTGCTCTCTGTAAATACACCAGAACTTTGGGGTGGAGTTTGGGGCCTTCAGAAGGACGGTCCAGGAGGTGAAAGCAATTCTGTACATGAGTTGAGCATACTTGCTGCATTGTCTCTGCAGATTCTATTTTTGTTTAAGATATTAAAACTGTATGTTAGCAAAACCGGGTGGATTTTCCAATAAAATGCAGCTTCCACACAACTTTTGTTACGGTATGAAAGTCTGAGGTGCTTCTTTTCTTTATTTGCTGCTTTAAAATGTGCACTGATAACTGCTTTGTTTACTTAATAAAATACCAAATGTATTTGACATGTGCATATTGTGTTACAGGAAGGGCAGCGCTGCGAGGCTGCGGATGGCCTCATCCATACAACACCATCGCGGTAGCAGTTGGCCTTAGCTCCACCGTAGTGAGTGGTCTCCTTAAGAGCCCAGTTCCTTACTACATCTGCTCCATCACCACCTTCCAGTTTCTCCAGAATATTCATAGCAGTGAACTCGTGCTGTTTGTAACTGGGCAACAAGCATAAATATGCCCCAAATAATTATGTAGGTATCTTCTGGCATAAGGTGAGGATGCTGGAGAAGCTTTAGGTGGTTTGCCAAGGCCATCGTTGGCAATGAGACACTAGTTACTGTCACAGAGAGATGTGACAGAATTGGGACTTTCCTCTTCTCAGCTGCCTGAGGCTTGTCCTGAAGGATGTACATCGTGACATGGAATCATTGAATAGTTAGGGTTGGAAAGGACCTTCGGATCATCTCGTTCCCCTGCCATGGGCAGGGACACATCACCACAGACCATGTCAGTAGGGTTAAATTTGTTCTAAAAGCATGAATAAAATCCCCTGAACGTGCCCTGAGGCACGTGCCCAGACTGGGGAGATTCAAACACAGGTCACTGGACTCTTTC
>NW_009941365.1:0-13574 GCF_000696875.1 Nestor notabilis | reverse complement strand
CCCTTCCTGCAGCTGAGGCTCTCGCTGTGGGACTGTCCCACCAGAGCACAGACTCCTCTTAGTTTTGCCTCGCATTCAGAATGTCAAAAATGGGAGTTGTCTGATTTGGGGGTCAGCTGGAGAAAAGGTGTCTCTGTGTCCTGTTACATACACAGGCCAGAGCTGGTGTGAAAGATGAAGGTTAGACCTTCCTCCTGCTCCACAGCCTGGTGGGCTGGGTCATGGTAAAAACAGACACCAACATTGTCACCTCTTGGTCTGTGATGCTCCCAGTGCAGTGGTTTCAACCTCTGATATGACTGGCTGTGGACAGATCTGCTTGTTTAGCTTTTGGGTGGTTTTGATCCTTTGGCCCTGCTCTGTGGGGCTGTGGCCCTGAGGTCACAAGTCAAGTGGGTGCCGAAAGTCCCCAACAACCCAACCTCTTCTGCAGGGATGATGAATCAGTCCCTTCGCTGCTTGCTCACAGCTGCTGTGCAGGTGAAGCCTTGCTGATAAACCTTACTTCTGGTTTACTCTTCAGAAATAAACTGGCTTGACAATTTTCCTGAGGAAAATTCCCAATCCCATTTACTTTGTTCCTCATCAGCATGTTTGCTTTTTCAGTGGTGCTGGATCAACACTCGGGTGTAGCTCAGTTTAAAAAGCATAACTCCTAGACTGGTTTCTTTTGGATTACTGGCCATTTTGAATCAGGGGGGTTGTGAAAACCTGGTTCTCCTCCAGACTGAGTTTAGACACTACTTAATGTAAAGAGCAAACTCTGGCTGGGAAAGCTGCCTGCTCTTTGCATGCATCGGAGGATGGAGTGCTTTGTTAGAGGGATGTGGTTCCTCTTAAAGCTTTGTAGAGGGAACTAATCCAAGAATTGTATAACTGAAACCATTGGCTTTACCTCCGAAGAGAATTACTTTTGCCAGAAGACCCTGAAGAGCTGGTAACTTCCTGGGTTTTCTAAAAGCCCAAGTGCAGAATCTTCATCTGAAGGCCCATCTCGATTCTTTTGCTGCTTCTGTGCTGTCAGCTGGTGGGTTCGGCCTCTCGCAGCTGCTGAACAGCCCTTCAGCAAGAGGAAGGGCTGAGGTGCTGCCCTGCAGCTCTCCTCACGCAAGAAGTGCCTCTTCCCAGAGCCTGACCTGAATTTCGTAGTGACATGAATTACAGCTTGAAGGCTGGGGCAGAAGAGTGAGAATGAAGTGCCAAAACCCACTGGGAAATAGTAAGTGCTGATAGAGGTGGAAGATTGACAAGGTAACATGAGGGGTAGTGAAGTAATGTGCCAAATGCGGAAGACAAAGCATCGACGGCAGCGTGTGTAGATCACACAAGAGCTTCCTCCTTGGCCTGTTGGCAACCTTTCGACTTGATCTTTGCAGCTCACTTGTGCTGTGGCAGAGAGAGCAGAAAGTCTTGATGTTTCTTGATGAATACCTTGAGTTTCCTGATGTTTGTTTTCTCCATGTTCAAACAGGAACAGGCTATGTCCTGGCTAGAGCAGGAGAAGGAGGGAGGAGGAGACAACCTAGAGCAGGTTTCCCTGAAGGTACAACTTTGCTGCCACCCACTTGGCACCCTGTTGTATCTGAAGGCTGAGTAAAGACTATGTCCATCTCGCCTATGGGAGATGTCTTGCCCAAGATAACAAATCATAGAATCAACTAGATTGGAAAAGACCTTGAAGATCATCGAGTCCAAATCGGTCGATGAGTTGAGTAAAACACATTTCTTATTTCTATTCTTGCTTCTCTGCTGAGGACATTTCCTGAGGTAAAGATCAAAGGCCTTGGAACAACCAGCTGGCTCCCTTACAAGTCCTGTGTGAGAGCTGATAACGGTGCTGAAAAGCTGTTGGCTGCAAGCACGTGGCTCTGGGTATCCGGCAGCTGCACTAGGGGAGGAGAGATGGGTCTTGTGGTTGTTTTCATGGTGTGGATCTTGGTGGTAACTGCTCAACTTTCTCCTACCAGCTACAGCAAGTGCCCAAGTCCTGCTTTTCTAGAAAAGCATTATTTGATATTGGTTTATATTTGTTTATTGGTTTTTATAGCCTCTTGCTGCTCTGCAACCGCTAAAAGTGAGGAAAAGTTCCAGCACCGTGTCAAGTCCCAGTTTTCCATGGCTCAGTGGAGATGTGTGATGGACCATAAAGAATCATAGGATGGTTTGGGTTGGAAAGGACCTTAAAGCTCATCCAGTTCCAACCCCCTGCCACGGGCAGGGACACCTTCCACTAGAGCAGGTTGCTCCAAGCCCCTGTGTCCAACCTGGCTTTGAAATGGATCATATGGGAACAGTTGTTGGCATCTTGTTGCCGTGTCACATCCTAAAACAACACCGTGTTTGGGGTAATCTGCTGAACACAAGCTCTGCAGTGTTGTATTCCAGAGAAACATCCGTGCTTTCACAGTCCACTTAAAATCCAAGGGCTTTTTCAGAGGAACATCCAGTTACAAAACATCAGTGGTTTGAGACATTAATACCATTAGATTTCCTGTTCCTTGCTTGTCACTGCAGTGTAACTTTACAGTCCATTACCTTCTGCCTTGACCTTGTTCTGGCAAACTCCTTTCAGCCCACAGGAGCGGAGTGTTTAATAACTTCTCTCTCAGGAAGCAGCCAAACAAGAACAAATACTGCAGAACAAGTCTCCCACTCTCATTTCCCTAAACATGCAGGTCTGAACCTGCGGAACATTTGCCTTGTTGTATAACCCGGTGGTAGCAGAGGATGCAAACCTTGCAGCAACCACACCAGAAGTTAAGTAACCAACATCGTTCAGCCTGGAGAAGAGAAGGCTCCAAGGAGACCTTAGAGTAAGTTCCAGTGCCTAAAAGGGCTACAAGAAACCTGGAGAGGGGCTTTGGACAAGGGCCTGTAGGGACAGGACAAGGGGAATGGCTTTAACCTGCCAGAGGGGAGATTGAGATTAGACATTAGGGAGAAATTCTTTGCTCTGAGGGTGGATGGGTTGCCCAGAGAAGCTGTGGCTGCCTCATCCCTGGCAGTGTTCAAGGCCAGGTTGGACACAGGGGCTTGGAGCAACCTGCTCTAGTGGAAGGTGTCCCTGCCCGTGGCAGGGGTTTGGAATTGGATGAGCTTTAAGGTCCCTTCCAACCCAAACCAGTCTGGGATTCTATGGTTTATATTTTCTAGTGACGTAAATGTAGGGCCCGTCTCTTCCCTTACACCTGTAATGCCTACGGGCAGGACAACATAAACTTGTACCTCAGAAAAAAGAACTTTCACCTCTTCCAGTCGCTGTTCAGCCTTTTCCCATCCAGGCCTGGGAGGGTGAGAGGGAGTTAAAAAGAAATGTGAGAGACACTAATTTGGGTACAAGCCACAGGCAGCCTGCATGAGCCAGAGGGAGCAGCCTGTAGCAAAACATACTTAGTGAAGTGTCCCAAATCACCCTTGATTCCTACAGGATTAGCATGAAGGCCAGTGTAAGGCTTTCATATGGGGAAGGCTGAGTCTTCAGCCACTGACACATCTGGATTTGATGAATCTGTTACTGGCATAAGCTCTCAGAAAGGAGCAACATGTTGTAAAGCAGAGGCTGATCACTCACTTTCTGGCAGCACGGCCCATGCTTCCACCTCCTGCTCCAACAAGGGGAGTCAGGGCTCCCTGCTTCGGTTAGGGCAAAACCCACAGGAGTCACCCTTAAACCCCCAGCTTCGTGAGATACCTTTTCTTTACTGTGCAAGTCAACTATAGGACACACCAGTTCAGCTACAAGATGCAGGGAAGAGTCTGTCTGTTCCCACAACTATAGTCCAAGCCAAGTCTCAGGTGAGCTGGAGTTATGGATTTCTCTGGCACACAACTCACAGTTTTAATAGGAAAAAAACCCCAAACTCACAAGTGCTCACTGGAAATTTAAAGTTAAGGAAATACCAGCATCACCCAAGTTATATGTGTGTGGTAGTAAAAGCCATTGTTACAGAAGTCCATGTGCTGGGACTGAGAAACATCAATGCCTACAAAGCATGGTGGGGATGGTGTGTCCTGTGAGGCTGCGCTCCCTCAGGTGAGCCAGGTACCTGCTTATCCCAGCACAGCACAGCACTGGTTTGAACCCTCTGAGCAGCTTCCCTGCAGGGTCAAGCAATTGGGTCACATCACTTTATGGTCTGGTCATGCAGGTGGGAGCTGCAGGGGGTCATGGAATGGTGCAGTGCCTCAGCACCTTCACAGGGAAAAACTTCCTTATATCGAATCTAAATCTCCCTGCTGCCTTTTGGGGAGTGGTGGGGGAAGGACAGGCCTTTCTTTGACTGAAAAGCTGTTCAGCATCAGCCATATTCTAGTCGTGCAGCTAAACCAAAATCCGAACTAATCACTGAGCAGAACTAACCTCTCTTTCAAGGAAGCTGTTTCCTAGGTCTTGCCCTTCAAGAAAGCCAGTGTGGCTGATGGGAGGCATCTGTTATGCTGAAAACATGACCCCCTTGCACACAGGGATCCCCATTCTCTGCCCACTCGAGCCCTAGGATCACCTCAGGCTTGGCAGTAACTCAGCTGGGTTACAGCAGGGACATGTCCAGACTCATTTAACTGTTTACTACATGGCAGTGAACAAGAGATTCAGTCTGAGGTTAAGGCTCCTTCCTTTACCTGGCTGCTTGTGAGCCCGCTGTCTGAGGAGCTGGAGGCAGTGCCTCATGGACATGCCAGCTGGGCAGGACACCTGAGCTTGCTTGAGAAATGAGAAAGGTTTGTGCTAGCTACAGGATACTCTGAGACACTGGAGAGATGCAGGTTGTTTAAAAGGTTTCTTTTCAAAAGCTCGGTTCCTCACAGCTGATTAACCCATCAAGGGTTTAAATCAGGTTCTTTGATGCTTTCACAAGTTTCTAAGTGGAAATGCACAGGTCAGAAGGCTGCCTGTGCCTGTGGGACACAGGACACACTGCATTGTGTCTGCCTGCAGGGTGTCCAGGATGTACAGTGAGAGTGGAAAAACCCCACCAAATCAATGCACTGAGGTCATAGAATCCCAGCCTGGTTTGGGTAGGAAAGGACCTTAAGATCATCTAGTTCCAACCCCCTGTCATGGGCAGGGACTCCTCTCACTAGAGCATGTCGCCCAAGGCTCTGTCCATCCTGGCCTTGAACACTGACAGGGATGGAGCATTCACAGCTTCTCTGGGCACCCTGTGCCAGCGCCTCAGCACCCTCACAGGGAAGAACTTCTTCCTTATATCTAACCTGAACTTCCCCTGTTTAAGTCTGAACCCATCACCCCTTGTCCTACCACTGCAGTCCCTGATGACGAGTCCCTCCCCAGCATCCTTGTAGCTCCCTTCAGACACTGGAAGCTGCTCTGAGGTCTCCACTCAGCTTCTCTTCTCCAGGCTGAACAGCCCCAACTTTCTCAGCCTGTCTTCATACGGGAGTTGCGCCAGCCCCTGCTCATCCTCATGGCCTCCTCTGGACTTGCTCCAACAGCTCCATGTCCTTCTTATGTTGAGGACACCAGAACTGCACCAGTGCTCCAAGTACTATGTTTTCATAGAGACCAGCCACAAACCAAAGACAGCCTCAGACAACATATTTGGTAAATTTTAAAATATATTTAAGACACTGATGATTTTTTATGCTGTTTATTTAATCTTTTTTCCAATTAGTATTTTGTTATTTCGATGTATTTAAGTAAGGGGTTATGGAGACAGATGAAAGGCATTCAAACATTTAATTGCTAACAATAGTTGAGTTATACTCGGATACACTAGATTTGGCCTTAGCAGAGTATGAAGTATTTTGTAACAGTTGTACATTTTATGGCAGTCTGCATTTACCCATTCGGGGTCTGATCCAGAAGGAATTCTGTATGTAACAGACTGCAAGTGGGGACCACAGAAACTAAGCATTCACTTGAATCCTTTGTTAGATATACGTGCAGCTACGTGGGCTCATTAGACATTTCCTATTAGACATTAAGAAAATAAGGAAAATTTTCTAATTAGACATTAGGCAGAAGTTCTTCCCTGTGAGGGTGCTGAGGCGCTGGCACAGGGTGCCCAGAGAAGCTGTGGCTGCCCCATCCCTGACAGTGTTCAAGGCCAGGTTGGACACAGGGGCTTGGAGCAACCTGCTCTAGTGGAAGGTGTCCCTGCTCGTGGCAAGGAGTTGGAACTGGATGAGCTTTAAGGTCCTTTCCAGCCCAAACTAGTCTGTGATTCTATGACTGAAAAGGCCATAAAGTGCACAAGAGCTCTCTCTTTGATGAGGAAAGCACCTTCTCCATCGCCCATCTGCACACAGATGTACCTCGCATTAAACTTACACTTGTAAATCATGATTCAGGCACTCAAAAAGTTTCCACAAAGCCCAGTGCCACACGCTCCTTGAAGAACAGAGCAAATATTTAATGAACTGAGAATGTTACAGTCTCAGGCTAGCAGCACAGCTTGTCTATTCTTAACCAACCTTTTCTTTAGACAAGGCCCTGATCATCCGAGCTGTGATGTGTCTGTCTGATTTATGGCCCATGCCATCTTCTGTGTCCCTCCTGCTTGGCATTTCCTCTGGTTGTTTATGAATAGGCATAGCTTTTCCAATCACACACATCAGCTTTGTCTCCAGTTCTAATTGTTCCTTAGGAAGAAAGAATATTATTCTTGTGCAATTACATAGAAAAGCAGTTTTCTTCAAAAACAAACAAAAAAACCCCATTAATTTTCCTTTATAAAGCAATGGTAAAGATCTGCCCTGGGGTTGTGCCTTGGGTAATGTTTGTGTTAATAGGCTTGGTTTAGCAGCCAGCTCATCTTAGGAGGCTGCAGCCCTTTTTTTTTGTTTCCATCTATACCCCTTTCTCTGCAAAGCACATTCTGTCTCAAGTTCAGGTCTGTGAGAAGAATTAACCTAATTCAACAGCTCACTGCTGCCAAAAGAGAGAGGTCCAAGTCCAGCCGCGTGCTTCCACCACGTCTGTGCTGGCGCTGGTCTTCTCCAAACCTCTGACTCACTTTGCTTGACTAACCCAACAGAAAACTAAGTCAGGAGGAGAAGAAAAGGCAAGTTTTGATGCTGGGTTGGTGACTGAATCAGCTCCAGGAAAGGCCAGTGTGCACTATGGGTTCCCTAAGGGCAGGAGCAGCAACACATGGCCAAGGCCAGGGAGAGGGAAGGAGGAACCCTACAGTGCACCTCTTGAATCACCTCTGTTTAACGAATGGGTTCTTGATAGTTGCTAATGCATCTCCACTGTCTGCAATTATACCTTCATTCCTGGGAAGTATAAGACTGTCAGCAGCACCTACAGCCCTCAGCAGGGTGGGCTCTGCAGTGCTAACAGCAGGGAGAGAGAAGTAAAGTGAGTGTTCATCTCCCAAGGCAACATGGGCAAGGAAACAAACACCTGGGGAGTTGTCTTTTGGTTAAATGTTCATCTTTTCTCTGTATGACTTTTCAGGACAGAGCCACTCCTTAAGTTAGTCTCTGATCAAGGCAACAGGATCATTTCTCTGAATACAAGTTGCAGGGTATTAATCAAACTAATGGCAAATTTCTAGGAAAAAAGTTGTTGTGGGTCTTTTTCTTCAAAAAAAACCCCACCAAAACTCATTACTGAGTAAGTTTGAATAGAATATTTAGGAGTAAAGAAACCTGGAGGAGTATCTATACACAGCAAGCCATGCAGTCTGCACCATGTCTATATCATCTGCTTTCATTTGCAATAGAAATCAATGATGTAGAGCAATATATTTTCTGAGAGTACTTAGTTTATTTAGAAATGTGTTCAAGTTTTCATTTCATTTCAAGGCCAGGTTGGACACAGGGGCTTGGAGCAACCTGCTCTAGTGGAAGGTGTCCCTGCCTGTGGCAGGGGGTTGGGACTGGATGAGCTTTAAGGTCCCTTCCAACCCAAACCAGTCTGGGACTCTGTAATTCATGACTCGAGTGTAGAATCAGAGGCACCCAGGAACCCTCTTTTTGCAGCCTGGGGTCAAGGATCTCTGAAGGCAGGGGCTACCACTTCTTTTGAACCTGCCTTAGGAGATCTCTTTGCCTATTTACATATAATCTGTACCTTTTTATACTCTCAATCCCTGTATTCTGCAACAGGAACACCTTCATCCTGGCTTTCTGTTGAAGGAATACATTCCTTGTTGACCCTTTAATGCTACTATGCAACACAAATTCTGAAGGACCATCATTGAAACAAACAAGTCCGTGCAATCCACAGATGGTGACATCCAGAATTCTTTCTAGGGGGAATTTCATCCTGACACTCATGTGTGCTGATTCCTAAGACACCAAAACGATGTGTCTTGTGATATCAGAAATGCACTAAGTTATCCAAACCATGGAGGCTGGCTGGTATGACACAGAACCCATGCTCTTCTGGCCCAGCATCTGAAGGACAATGTCTGTCCTTACCACCTCAAATAGCACCATGTGCCTATGGTTACACATCTGAATTGTATACTTGGTAAAGAGATGGGAGGTTCTTCTGCCATGACACCACTGGGAACAGAACCCTCCTGGCAGTAGCTCATGCTCTGAACTGAAAGATGTGCCAGTGAGAGACCCAATTACTTGAATTCATACCTGGAAATCTTTTTCATCTTCATAAGAGAGGCTGCCCAGGGTTGGAGTGAGTGACTGTTCCGATATCTTCTCATCACTCTCTTGGGGCTTCTCACTGTCTGATGTAGACTGAATCTTTGGAAAGGCTTTTGTTTTCTGACAGGGCTCTGTGGCACTTCTGAGGCTTTCAGCTCCATCTGCCTCTGCTGTTTAAAGAGAAGAATGATGATGTGTATGGAATTGTTAAGCTTTATGAAGACCAGAATTAGTACGTGGTATGAGCATTGTCGTTCAATCCTTAATGTGTCTTGCCCAGTGCAATGCAAAGAACAGCTTGGGAAGACTTCTCATTGGCAATCCAAGCCAAATGTGGCTTTTGCTCACTCATTTTCCTATGTTCATTTCTGTTCACAATTTCTGATCAACATCAGAGACTCAAATTGATTGAGAAGTAAGAAGTAATGGGTGTGTGGGACAGAGCAGGGGGAAAGATTACCTTTTATCAGTTCAACTTAAATCCTGTATAGCCCTAAAGAGTTAAAATAGGAAAGGCAGCAAAACCAAGTGTAAACTTTCTCTATATCCATGTATGTATCTCTATATGTGCATATACACAAGTTCCTGAAACACAGTCATGTTCTAACCCCCCTGAAGAGCTCACATTTGCAGCTGACTAATTCTCAGCTCTGGACATGGACTGTCAAGGTACATGTTTGCCTGGGACAAGGACTTGACTCCAGGTTATTGGAACAAAATCTACTTCTCCCAGTAACTACTGTGAAGGTCTAGCAAAGGTAATAGAGGTGAACTGCTCAAAATAAGCATATAGCCAATCCAGAAGTCTTAGTCAACATGTTTGTTAGTGCCTGATAGTTCCAGAAAGGTCCATCTGTGGCTGCAACTGGTCAGAACTTCAACAGACCTCATCATGTATCTGTAAGTGTAGGGCTTCAGCTTTTGCAGCTTACCTCTTTGATTTAACTTTGTCCTTTCTTCTCCTCACCCAGAGATGTAAAATAAAGCATGTGATACTAAGGAATCCATAGAAAACACTCTAAACAGATAAGCATGCTCACGTGGTTCTTCTTGCTTAATGGTACATCCTTTTGCTGGGCATACCTACCGGAATAAGTGGAGGTTCAGCCCCAAATTCAGTACTGCTTACCGGGATGTTCAGTTCAGGCTGAGCTCCACGTAGCTTCATCTGCTCTTGCTAAGGGTTTATTTATCATTTAACTTCAGTGTACCTCAGTGAGCAGAATGAATGTAAAGTGCATGTACACTGCAAGCGAAAGCCAGTGTAGAGTTCAAGAGTAACCTTGCAGGACAAGATATAATGTAGCTATGATGACATGGATCTGTAAAGAACAGGCTGGAGAGGGTCCAGAGAATGCCACAAAGATGATCCAAGGACTGGGAAGCTGTAGGAAGAAAGGCTGAGAGAGCTGGGACTGGTCAGCCTAGAGAAAAGAAGGCTTAGGGGAGACCTTATCACCATGTTCCAGTAGTTAAAGGGTGGCTAAAAAGACAGACACTCTCTTTTTACAAGGAGTCACATGGAAAAGACAAGGGGTGATGGGCACAAGTTACTCCTGGGGAGATTCTGACTGGACACAAAAGCAAAATGTTTCCCAGTGAGAACAATCAGCGATTGGAATAAACTCCCCAGGGAAGAGGTGGATTCGCCAGTGTTGGACACTTTTAAGATTCAGCTGGACAGGGTGCTGGGACATCTAGTCTAAGTCATGCTTTGCCAAGAAAGGTTGGACCAGATGGTACTTGAGGTCCCTTCCAACCTGGGATTTGGTGATTTTGTGATTCTATGATTAAAATATGAATCATATCTTCATAAAAGATGGCCAGTCCTGTTACTCACATTCCAGGCTAGCTCTAGATTCTACAATTCAAACATCAATTTCAATTTTAAGACTGTATTACACATAGATTATGGGTTTGTCTTCTTAACACCAACTACAGTCTGTCATTGCTGTGGTGGCTGCAGTTAGGTGGGAAATCAAGTGTTCACCTTGTCAAACAGGCATTTTGATACTAAAGAAATAAAAAGTATATAAATGCTCAGTAACTTATCAGTTCTTGGGAGCTGCATGTACCTTACCTGCATACTCACTATACTCTACTGCTTTCATGTCATCCTTAAGAAACTCATCTGGCAAGCCAGCAGCAAGATGCCTATGGAATTAAAAAGATAAAGAAAAACTCATATTAAAGGCCTGAATTTGCTTTCTGAATTGTCCTGTGCAATGTTTTGGGGGGACGACACCCTTTCTCAAAACCATTTGCTGCTTAACCACAAAGGCAGAATAGTGCAACGGTTTAAAAATGCACTTGAGGCAGCCAGGTAGCTTAGTGGCTAAAAAGCTGCTCTTTCTTACTCTTAGTGCCTCAGTTCAACTATGTCCATGGGACTAAAAGAAAACAAATGTTAGAGTCTCCAGTCAGTCCAAGATTCAAACCACAGCTGGCACCTCTCACTTAAAAACAGTCCAAAGTTTGGAGAGGAGAGAAAAATGGTCACTTCTTAAGACTTGGAACCTTTTTCTGCAATATGGCTGAAATCACTGGGCTGGGACTGGAAAATGGAGATGGATCACTCCCATTGTTATACTGTGCTTTTGATACTATTTGTGTTGACATTTTGCAGCCAAATTCATCTTTCTCTAGGGAACAAGTTAATTTCAAAACAAAAGAAGCTAAGACTACAGACACTTACCCCAACGCCCCTTCCTTACTTAGTACCAGGTCATCTGTTTCACTTGAGACTGTGAAACACCATATATTTGTATATTAATCTTCATATCCTTAAACATTTTGCCAACAGAAAAGGGAAAATCTATTACTCAGCACTTGGTCTGAGACAATTATGACAGAAAGAAACTATTTCCAAAGCCCCAGTGGTATCTCCATTAAAAGAGTGTTGTTAGGTCTTAAGAGGTTATTAAAGAACCCAGTTTCTTCTCTGGATTGTGGTACTGAGGAGGTTACAATGTCACTGGCATTCTTCAGAGATACAAGTCCCACGCATACTCAGTGAAATCCTGCTTCTTCTCAACTAGGAAACTACCTTGGCTTTGCTGTAGGAGAGCCCAAATAGCTTTAGAGGGAGCATTATCTTTTAAAAAGATGAATCACTTCTGAAGTCTGTCAAGGCTTCATTTTACCTGGGTACTCCTAGATACTCAAGTCTGCTATCAACCAGTTTTGCCACTAAAGTGATATTTTCTTCTTCCAGGAGTTGAATGGAGGCTTTCAAATCACTCACTTCCTTTCGGTACAGCTTAACCTTTTGACAATGAAGGAAAAGAAAAAAGGATCATCTTAGAAAAGCTATTCCCATTGTGGAAAGATTTCATGGTGATTATCTTAATAGCACATACTTTGCTGTATCAGGTGGAGAAACAGAGTGACACATTTTCAGGCAAGGGAAGGCCTCCCTGGTTCTTTCACACCTTTCTTAGAGCCCTTTACTGGCACAACTCTGTCAGTCACAGCCACACATTTGGGCTTTGCAACCCTGAGAGCAAAACTTTCTCCTGTAGCCACTCAGGTCGGGTAGGCAGAAGCTCTGCATTTTTCTTTCTTGCTTTTACATCAGAGCTTGGAGAGAGAACAAACTTAAAGCTCATCCAGTTCCAACCCCTGCCACGGGCAGGGACACCTTCCACTAGAGCAGGTTGCTCCAAGCCCCTGTGTCCAACCTGGCCTTGAACACTGCCAGGAATGGGGCAACCACAGCTTCTCTGGGCACCCTATGCCAGCACCTCAGCACCCTCACAAGGAAGAACTTCTTCCTAATATCTAATCTCAATCTCCCCTCTGTCACTTTAAAGACATTCCCCCTTGTCCCGTCCCTACAGATCCTTGTAAAAATTCCCTCTCCAGCTTTCTTGTTTCAATCCAGTACCACCAGAACTTTAATGCAATTCAAATGTACACTCTTCAGATACTTTGGCTGAGACTTTACACTACAGAGTATCCCAGTCTCTGTAGATACAAATACTTAATTGTGTGGAACGTTGTAGTCCTTCATGTAACTGCTTGGGCAGGAAAATGGGTCCTTCATTTATGAACATAGATGTTCACCTTTACCTTTATTCACCACATACACTGTTTGCTACTCAGGATTGCTGAGTAATTACAGGAAAACTGCTCTCTTTTTCCTTTGGAAGTCTTGGAAGGCCCATCACTGGAAGTAGGCCACGGTTTTGGGAAGCTGAACTACCATGATCATATGTACACAAGTGATCCTCTTACCTCTTCTTTTAGCCATCCATTCTCTTCAATTTCTCTGCAACTCTCTTTGTCTAAGTACCTCACAGCATTCTGAGAAAACACAATTTGAGATCATCTCATCTGAAATCAGGACTTTGACAGTGCTGCATTCTATAAGGAACCTTCTGCTGTTTAACAGGAAATAATTAAGAAACATCCACACAACAGCCTGTGGCATCCCCTGTGGGATCACAAGGGGATTTAGTCCTCAGGGACACATGTTTCTTCTCCATCATCCTGCCTAGTGCAGTTTATATGTCAAGTAATTCACCAATATTTTAATTTCCCATATGAAAATATGACATTCCCTTTTTACCTAACAAGTTCTTCTATGTTCCCATTACTGCCCAAATCTTCCTGTTTTCAGCAAATCAAAGCTTTAGCCATTAAAAAAAAAACAGGTAAAATGAGGCAGTACTGATCCACGACAAGTGACTTAAACATGCAGAGGTCCATGCTCATGAGCCAAGGCTACAATTTTGGAGGTCAGTAAGTAGAAAGGAACAACTGGGAGCGAAGATCACCTGTAGATGACCATGAACACAGTCCTTTGGATTATGCTCTCACATTATTGAATATACCAGCACTGAAGTCAGGGAATTTAAATACCTAATGGGCCCAAGCAGTGATTTGTACTGAAGTACACTCTGCATTTTGTGACTGTAAGAAGTCCTCAGCATAAATACTTTGCAAATCAAGTTTGCAAGTCAGAGCTGGCAGAGATGACCAAATATATATATATA
>NW_009941364.1:89381-91266 GCF_000696875.1 Nestor notabilis | reverse complement strand
ATTCTATGATTCTATGATTCTATAACTATATATAGGTTTCTCCATATATATACTATATATGCGTTTACTGGGAAGATGGAGAAAGAGTGAATATTAGATTGATATTTTTTCATTCTGATCTACAGATTCACTTTATTATCCTTCCTAAACAATTTATCTTCACTCTGATGCCATTTTTATACTTAGAAATTTCAAATACTAATATTTACCAGCATATGGTCTTTATTTAGAGATACATGTAGTCAGTAGAAAATCACCAGGAAACAGCATCACTAGAATGGTATATGGTATGTGTGGATGCTGATTTGTGCTCCTTGATTGTGCATGGCTATGTGTTCAGTGTTTTGAACAATTGTGCTTCATCATGGCAAGATGTATAGTGAAAAAATAAACAATGGAGTTGCTGAGTGACCTCGGTGTTTTCTTTTCTGTGCTTCAGTTTCTCTGCCTTTCAGAAAGAAGTGCTGATATTTTCCCCAAATTTGAGGTGAATTTTTAGATCTCAGAAGAAAGACACAGTCTCACACACCCCTCACCCCCCCCCAAAAAAAAAAAGACCAAACCCAAAAAAACCAACAACGCAACTGTTAAAAACTATACATTGGGGCTAATTTTGGGGACATTTAAAGTCAGCTTCCTTTGTTTTCTTTTAATGAATAAGAACTCTGTTTCAGTTTTGGAACCATAAATTGTCATAAAACCTATGGGGTTTTACCAGTCCATATTTGAGACTTGATAAAATACTCTATCTAAGAACAGCACAGAACAACAATGAATCTGTATGGGCTAAAAAGGAGTATGTCCACCATACGTAACAAGGAATAGTTGAAGAGTAGATAATAAAATTGCTCCTATCCCTTATTTTCTCCTAGTTTGTTCTTTTATTCTTTGCTTTTGTGTTCGGTTTTAAGCAATCTGTGGGACTTCTGACCTGACACAGGCAAAAGAACAAAAAATAATTGTTTTTTTTCCAACTAGTCACCAGGATAGGTGTCCAGATGCTGTAAAGAAACATAAAGATGTAAATCTCATTTAAGAACAAGCATTATTCTACCCTTTTCCCTACCTGCACGGTCATACTCCAGAAGAAGTCAGCATCTGAAAAGTGCTCAGTGCTGGCTGAACGGGATCACAATATGGCCTGTACTGCACAGGTGTTACCTATTAAAGACTTGCATGGCTCCAAGCATTAAATGCCATAGCTGACTGGGAGAAGGAGGATAGGAAACGATTACAATAGTAATCTAACTTACTTGCATTAATACTGTCTTTTTATTAAAAATTTTGGTGCCTTTAATTAAATATTAACAAAGTACTTGCAAGCCAAAAAGTCAAGTTTCTTTCAGTACCCATACTAGAAATCTGAAAATTTTTTTTCCCAGGTTTCTGGCAGAAAATTTAGAAATTCCTGGATAAGTATGTCTGCTAATGGATTTTTAACATTAACATGAAATTCATTTATCAAGGAAATCTAATTATTACCCACAAGATGGGTGAATTGGCATGTCATCACTGAAATCAGGGGAACTTTGACAGTTGTCAGCAGATGAAAACTTGCCTTGGAGAAAATGGGCACAAGATATTGAAGCAAGTTGTTTGGTTTATTTTTCCCTTCATTGATACAGTTGCTTCTCTGAGTCCATTTATTCAAACTGGGATCAGCAGATAATTCCTTGTGCACAGCTAAAGATAACTTTTCCTGTTATACAGCTCATGTTAGTGGTATTATTTTGATAACTCAATGATTAGTTCATTCCAGTTCTTAATCTGTTCCATATAAGACAGGTTAGTCTGCTTCAGCTTTATGCAACATAATTTGAATTCCAGTCTCCAGATTTCAGTTTCAGTTATCTATAATCATTATTGGTTTTAATCTCGCTTGTTT
>NW_009941364.1:64088-89363 GCF_000696875.1 Nestor notabilis | reverse complement strand
GGTTCCAATCCAGATTTGGTGGTCATTTCTAAGAGGTATATTTTCTATGTTTGTAAGTACATAAACAAGTACACTTAGCATTTGTACAAAATGGAGTATCATAAACCTCAAAATCGTTTAATTTGATAATTACATGTCCAAAACTAAGTCGATGTGTTACTATTTTATTGGTAACATGGGCAGTCTGTGAAAGAGTTGGGATATGAACCCCCATTTTTCAACTAGACGCTTAACTATGAAAGCATTTTTTTCAAAAAGTGTATTATTAGAAATATAATAATTTAATTTGATAATTAGTTACATTTCCAAAGCTAAGTCAATGCGTTACTGTTTTATTGGTAAAATGGGCAGTTTGTGAAACAGCTTAGATATGAACCCCCATTTTTCAACTAGACACTTAACTATGAAAGCATTTTTTTCAAAGTATATTATTAGAAATATACCTAGAAACCTAAACACACCTACGTAAAACTATGAGAAAGAACGCTTTTCCACCTTCCAGGAAAAACAGATCACAAGAGCTTTCTCAGTGTCGCCTAACCATCACAAATGTATTTTGCTGTTTTGAGAGCAAGAAGCATGAGATAAGACAAATGTGTAATTACTTCTTGACCCACTCTTCTAGGTTATACATTTTCATGAGATGCCACGATTCATTATTTGCATTGATATGTACAGAAGGATGGGGCTGCTTAGTTGAAATTCATTTATTCAACAGTCTGTAATCTATATTTAATGGAGTACCAGACTGTGGCATAATAAACCGTTTAAAAAGATAGCTGCTGCTTACACAGGGGTTATTGCTTGCATAACCTGTACTTATTTTTCATTACAAAACTAAAAGAGCAAAGCATAATTCACACAAGAAAATGAAGTTAACATTTAATGGCTTGAAAAATGATAGTGTACCATAATGCTGTGCAGTATTCTGAGCACTTATAAAACAAAACAAGGGAGCAAAAAAATAAATACAAATAAAAAGGCACAAACAGTGTACTGTGAAATATGAACACCAGAGCAAAGCAATGCATTTCAGTTTGCCACCTGCTTACCAGGACCGCTCAAAGACTGCTAATTAGTCTGAAACAAGTAAATTTGTTAGTTACTGAGCACACACAAACACCTACCCTTAACACCATCATAATTGCCGAAACCTTTCCCTTCTTTAAGTTTTCCTCAATGGAAATAGAAGTTTTCATGGCATGCATAGAAGTGCTGTGTGGCCACCTCTGCATATAACTGTGGAAGCTATTGATAAACTTAATGATTGTCTCTACAAAGACATCTCACTGTAGGTCAGATAGGATTGGTGCTATAACTGAATGGTTTTATTAAGCAAAGTATCTCTCCCAAAACGATAACAGAATGAGAGAGGCCTGCTCTGGTAATCAGATCAGTGGGGAAAACTCCAGAGCAGGTGATCGTATAACTGTGGAAAGCCCAAAATTTTGAGGTGTTCACAATTCTGACAACTGTGACTCTTGCTACAGTAACAGGGTTTTCCAAGTCATCTCTCATAGAAACACTGGACTTGTCCAGAGCAACTTAGCTTCTAAAAACAAATGTTGTTTTAGTCAACTTCTCTTAGCCCAACAGAATTTTACAGTGCCTCAAAATGGGAAATAAGAGCTTTGCTGTTGGTGAAAGCTTGACAGGGACATGTCCTTACATATGCTAGAAGTTACTGAGTGACAGAAGCAGCATCGTGTGGGTTCATGGTGTTCAGCTAGTCCTCCTTTGGGGAGATATGGAGTCTCCAGCATCACTCTCCACTGGGACACCACTGGGAGGGAACTCAAAACCAAACCACCAGATTGAAATGTTAGTCGATTACCAGATCTGTGGCCATATTTCCTTCTGGCATAAATAGGTGAGTTTACATACAGTGATTTGAAAGGGAACTTTCACCTTCCAAGCAGCAGAAAAGTGTTTCCTGCAAAGAGTTGTGACCTCTGTTTCAGACAAAAAAAATCCAAAACCAAACACATAGGCTTCTTAGGTGAATGACAAGAGAGAAAAAAATAAAAATAAATACATAAAACATTCTCAAGGGCTTTAAAAATATAATTTAATTGGTGGCTAAAGGATTTCAAATACCAATTAGGGGTTATTGTGAGGCTGAAGAAATTGGAAGTTTTTAAAATCCTTATATTTAAGAAGCTTTTTCTGCTTGTAGTACGATCACGTATAATTCAGTGAGTAAATGTGATATACAGAGAGAATTCATGATCATCATGCCTTGTTGGCTTTTTAAGCTTCCATTTTATGCGTATATCTGCTGAAAAAAATTTCTATTTTAGTGCCTTTTCTTGCTCTCTTCTAGGAGTTACATAAACACCACAGAAAGCTGACACTTGGGAATCCTTGCAGTTGCCTTAAGGGCAATTAGCTATAAAAGATAGGTCTAAAAGCTAATTGCTCTGGTTTAGTCCTCAAAGTGCAGGTGAAATTTGCTGAGGAATTAAAGCCAGGCAGGAGAAATGCCAGTTAAAAATTTTTCTCTCTTGAGTTTAAGTGGAGCTTTTTAGGCCTGAAAATCCTTCCAGTTTGACAGTAAATCTTACATTCTGATGCCTGGTGGGATGAGGTCCTGAATTTTTACTTTATGGTTTAAATGTTTGGGATATTTTGTGCCTTTTCTTCCCATGTTGGGGCGGATAAGGGAGGACTCAACATCAAAAAATGTGATGGGACTGGGAAGAAGAGCAGATGTAGACTGTCAGTGATATAATGCTTCTAGAGTCTGTGAGGTTGTGTACTATGATTGAAAGCTGGGTCTATGATGATATCCAGAGGACCTCAGCAAAAGGCATTTGTGATATTCTTCATTTTGGCTTGATAAGTGAAGTCAATACACTGTCTTCCCAGATAATTTTTACATTAGATATGTGTAAAGAATGAATGTTTTGGAAAGATTTGCAGTTGGTTCCATTTATTTGAGTATGGGTATAGGAGAAATGCAATAGAAAAGTACAAAATAGCTGCTGTATTCTGAATACTTGACTCACAGGAGCTAGGAGGGGAAATTGCTTTTCCATCTCAAAATCCTTGAGTCCTCAAATAATTTTCTTGTCATGACTTAAGATTTTTAAAATGTTCAGTTAGAAACAAGCACACAAAATGCTTGTCCCAGCCTCTCTAAAGCATCCAGTTTCTACCCTTTTATGTTTGTCTTTTGGCTCCTCTGAAAACAAAGTTGAGACAAAAAGTTTTCCCCTCTTCATTTTGAAATGTCAAGAAGAGTTGTATGTATGGAGGAAGGAAATTACAAATTTTGGATTGAGAAATCTGCCTGAATAACCCATTTCTACAAATAGCTGTGAAAATGTAACACATTTTGTCAAGAAAGCTCTCAGCTGGCCTTATTTCTATGGAGCATTTTAGACCTAGATTTATTGATGATGTTGAACAAACTGCAGTTTGCTCCCTCATACTTCAAAAATATGTCTTGGTGTAATGTACACATCCCTGAAATAGTAGTGTGTCTATGTTTGCCATCTTCCTCCCCATCCCCAGGATTGTTGCGTTTTGTTCACTGGTATTTGCCCAGCTGCAGAAGGCTGGCCAAAAAGATCCCATTCCATGTATGTTTTTGTGTCTTTTAGTTTCTCACTTTCTAGCTGAGAGAAGTTATTGGACCTCTCTTGCTACCATGTCCTTTAAGGGTGATGTGAAATTGTGCTTAGTAGTTTGGAGGGGAGTGAAAAACTAGGAGGGCAAGAGGTCAGGCATGGTCTCGTAACCTACCCAGATCTGTTACATTTCCTTTGCTAAGACTGAAACAATCCAGATGTCGGAGACCTTGTAACTTTTACATTTCCTAAATTTCTCTCCTTGCTGTAATGAAAGATAAGACAGAGTTTAGTAGTAATGTTACCTAAGAATGATTAATCATTTCAGGGGGTTGAACCCAGGCACAGCAAATTGGCCTGGCTAGTGTCTGCAAGCTACCTCTTACCGAAAAAGGGAGAGAGGTCAGATCTTGATATGCCTTGGAGAAGGATGTTCTGAGACAGGTAGTTATATGACTTACTAGGAAAAAAAGAAACTTTTTGGATATGTGATACATGGTGTGGAAGGATATAGAATACATTTTGTATGTTCATATGCAAATGTGCATGATTGAGAGAAGGTTGTTACACAGCATGAAGAGAAATCCAGAAATAGTTTGCCCAGTTTTCAAAGCTCACTGTTGAGACTGGTAAATTGCTGGTGCAACCTTTCCAAAAGAGTCAAGTGGAATTCAGTGCTAAGACATCATTTTATCATTTTACCTTCAGCTTAATGCAAAAAATAACCTTTTTTCTACTCATTAACATCTCCATATTTCCAAGCAAATCAACATTACTTTGATAAGCATGGGCAAGAGAACTCTCAATTGGAATATGTTTTAGGCTAGTAATTAAAGCTTGCGTGCATGGGTTCAAACTCACACAGGTGAAGGACGAGTTAGAGTTTGGGGCTCCCCTGCTCTGCCCAGCAGCACTAGGCCCCAGGCTAATCACTGGAGAAGTACCACCACTATCTTTCTCTTCCACACCAGACCAGAACAGCTAATCGTAATGTGAGAACTGAGACTGAAGTGGCTCTCAAAGACCAGTTAGCTGAATGAGAAGCAAAGATGGCAGCTTATGTTTTAGCTATAGGGTTAACTTTGCAGCTTTTCATGTTAAATACTCTGGCAATTCTTAGCAATACTACAAAAGGCCACAAAAAGCATCAGAGGCATTTGACATGTGCAAAGATAAGGGTCTCAGTCAGAAGTGGCAGAGGTTTGACAATCCCTTTCAGACTGGGATATGTTGCTGGTGTTTGATGGATCTAAGCATATTTTCTTGATAAGTGTAATTTTCTAAGATAGAACTGAATAAGGCTGGCAAAATCATCTCCTTGTGTTCAGCACTGCAGAAGACCAGTTGTCTGCAGAGGCAGACAGCTGCAGCAGGGACAGGACCTAGGTTTTCTGGCTTGCTAGGCTGATCCAGAGGCCTTTATTGACTAGGTCTATCTGCTGCTGTAGTGACAGGTAGGGGCTGAAAACAAACCAAAAAAACAAGTAGCAGGAAAAAAGCATCAGGGCATGAAAAGGAAAAGCTTGCTCTTTTGAAAATGCTATTTCACTAAATAATCGAGTTCCCCCTCCACATGCACACTTATTCCATATGCTCAAAGTTGAAACTAAGTGTTTTCTTCTTTTTATTACTTCTCTGTTATCAGTACAAACATGTAATCTTGGGCTTATTGCTAAGTGCGGGTCTGTCTTCAGGTTTTATGCTCTGTAATTCCCAAGTAAATCAGTTCCAGATATCTTGCATTGAAAAACTATGCTCACTCAGCAGGCTAGAGGAGTTTTAAAACTGTAGACAATGATAGCAACCCTTTGCTTAGTTACACTGGTGTAAAGCCTGAGTAATTTTATTGTAGGAAAGAGAAAAATCTTGACTACTGTTCTCAGGAGGATGTTCACTAATTTTTTCTAGATAAGGTGGTGGAAGTAATTAGTGCTAGATATTGGAATCAGCACTCAATGTAATTTGTGTCCACATAATAATACCAATAACACCTACCTCTGTTCAACTTCTATTACCATATTTGTTTTTTTTTAATTGAGAAAGGAAAAAAAATCCTGCTAAAACTTCATGAAGTGAAGGGTATATGTGTCTTTGAACAGTGTACCAAAGTGTTCAAGTTTGTATCAGCCAATGGCTTTTGTCATATGAATGGATTTGTGTGGCAGACAGCACTGGTAATTGGATCACCATGTAGTTAATGTGGTAGAGAGGATGTGTGCTTCATTTGAACTGAAATCAGCAATGACACACAACTGTTCAGGTAGGGACTGTGCAGAGCAGACTGACCCACTCGCTGCTTTTCAAGGTAAACAGGGAAGGAGACACACTTTTGGGCTGATGGAGAGGTGAGGGGTTTCCCATGTCAGTCTGAAGGTGTATTTTAGTTCTGATCAGGTAAGAATTATTCCTAGAAATTTTTAAAAGTCTTATTTCTGCTCCACATGAAACTGCTGGATTTCCAGGCTGGTTTCCTTCCTGGAAGGAACCCAGTGGAACTCAGGATATTTTGGACTTTCTTGGAGAAAAACATTCTGAGATGGCTGGGGCCTGGAGGTCTCAGGAATATGGTTCCCATAACATCCACACAAGGACATGGAAACTTATTTTTTCCCTAAATACAGACATTTTATTTTGAGTGTTCTTCTGAAATTATTAGGATTGGTTTGTTTTTTTTTTTTACGTTGGGAAATTCTTCAAAAACTGTTCTCTTTTCCCAGAAACTTTTGATTTCCAACAGTGCCTTGCATGTTAACAATTCTTTTTTTTTGTGTGTGAATTATTTTGCCTGACCAGTTGTCCACTGTAGGAACTCACTCTGGCTAGGTGCCTATTTTGTGCTTTCTTCCTCTATAAGCCAGGTTTTCAGTACAGATTTGGGCTTTTGAAGATAGCTGGGTACTGACACTAAGGAACACTCTGATATTATAGCATATCAGGATCCAGTTTTGTTATTACACCAGTAATGACCTCATGGTATTTTGCCTGCAATTTCTTCTAATGAATCCCTAATATCTTCAAGTGTAAGCAATGTGTAATTTTATCAGGCCTTCATGTGAGGCTCCCACTCAACCATCAGGAATCGTCTGGAGACCTTCCTTTTCACTTCTTGCAATCACCTTGAGATGGCAGTTGTCAATTGCTGGACTTGTATCACCCCATTTGAAACAAAATGACTCAAAGCTTATTGATCCTTTGAGATATGGAGCTTTCCAGCTTTGTTGTTCGCAGCATGGAAGAGTGAAACTTTACAAGTGACTTTTAAAGGCAGCCAAGGAATGTGTGAGACAGATTGTTAGAAAAAAAAACCCAAACAAAACCAACAACCCAACATTATTTAATTTGATGGTGCAGAGCTTTATGCCAAAGTAAGGCATGTGTTTACTGTTAGCGATCAAAGTGGCTTAGCGAATGAAAAGTGACATTTTGTTTATGGGATTTTACAAGCAGCAGATCCCTAGGGAAATTAATTTGGCCCTCTGGAATGCTGCCCTCCTCCACAACACTTTCCCTGCAGCCCCAGCATTTTTTTAACACAAAGCTCAATATTAGGTTTTGGGTCGATGGAAGCCAGAGGGAGGGATGTGGGTACAATAGGTAGCTCCACATCATATTACAAGCTCTTGTCAGGTCTCCAGCATTTTCATAGTGCACCCTAATAAATCATCAGGTCACAGATAATGGCCCAGATCCTGGACTGCAGCTAATGAGCTACCAGCCAGAGAACTGGGGTTTATTTTGTCCTTTCAATAAAATCCCAGAGCACAAACCCAAGCTTTTTAAAATAGTTCTCCCCATATGTAGCCTGGAGGCAGTCTAAATAATTTAGATTCTTCTTCATCTCTGTTATTCTGTAGGAAAAAAAAAAATCTGAAAATTCTCAACTTATTTCTTAATAACAGACTGATCCAATTTGTGCCTCCACTCTGTCTAGCTATATTCTCACTCCATTTTCGGCTGGACATGTAATATTTATTTTTTCATGAACTGTTTTATAATTTTTTTCAATGTATGTTGTTAAACAGTTTCTGCCCTCCACCATGTAGGTGGCCATATGATAGTCATTCAGAAGAAGTGCAGCAGTTCTGATTTTTTTTTTTAAATGGAAATCAGTAGTGCCTTATATTGATAGTTTGCAAATCTTACCATCTAATTTTTTATGTAGTTTAATGTCTAAAAACATGAGAGGCTACTCTAGTGATATTATCACCATGAATAGTTTAAAAAAAATCAAAAAATGACATCTTGGTTGATTATATCCTGTGGATTCAAGAAATGGAAAGTAATTTATACATGTAAAATTGCTATGTTTTCAGCTATGTTCTTGCAATGCCAAGGCCTTGAGCAATGGAACTGATCTTCACAATGTCAGGTATCCCAGTCTACAGGATTGATAATGCAGGATGAAACTGTATTTTCCAGTGCTCAGTTTACTCCTCTCTGAAATGAGTGCCAGATTTGTCTAGGCTAGAAGGTACTAAGGTGTATATGTCTCGGCTCTTATATCACAGGACATTAAATTCCCCCCAGTTCTCCTTGTAACAGACAATTTCAGAGCATAAAGTAAGATTTGGTTAGGAAAGACATCAAATCGTGGCTTTGAAGAAGTGATGAAGGCTCTATACTTTTCCTCAGGAGTTTCTTAGTCAATCTCATTGTCAAGCATGCATGTAGCAAATTTCTCACTATTGCTTATCTGATTTCAGTTTCCAGGCTCTGGTCATGCTTTTCACCAAAAGATTAAAGTGTTCCTTATACACCATACTTCCTCTCTGTGAAGTTACTTAAATATTTCAACCAAGTCACCTTTCACTCTTCTGGTCAGTTAAGCAGATCAAGTTTTCTGAATCCCAGAGTCATACCTTTTTTTCCAGCTTTAGAATAAGTTTCTGTGAGTGATTTTCTACCTTTCTAGTATTGTGCCACTCTTCTTACCTTGATTTTAACTTGCTTTACAGCATTCCCCCCGCCAAAAAAAAAAAAAAAAAGCAGAGAAAAAAAAGGTGGAGGTCTTCTGTAAACTCCTGGTATCTGGAAATCTAATAAGCCATAAAATGTTAGAGCTTAAAATAAACCTAAAAGGTCCTTTAGAGACCAAACTTTTCCAGCCACAGCCAGTTAGAAGGGAAAATTCATCTCATTCTCCCTTGGAGTTCATGAAGGAAGACGATGGTTAATGAACTTCTTGAAGCAACAAAATCACTCATCTTAGAAGGGGAAAACTCATTTCCATCTCCTCCAGCCCCCTAATTAAAATTGTCTCATGTGTTTTTATAAGGGAGAACAATTTTAATGGGAAAACAGAAGTCCATTGCAGAATAATCTATATCCTGTTGTTCCTCAGCAGCCTCATGTTTATGTTTGCCTGTTTCTAGTGAGTGCCCTAGTCTCAAGAGACCGGGTAAATATATTTTTTTAAATGTCTATTAATGACTCTCCATGGCTGTGATGCTACCATCCCAATAATCATATCAACTGTGCTCCTCTTTTCCTGGGGAGAATCTGCCTTTCTCAAGGTTATAATCCTCCGTGAGCTCGCCTGGTACACAGTCCTTTGGTGTTTCCTACCCAATCCAGAGAAGGCGAGGGGTGAAAAAACAGACCAGTACAGAGCAGGGCAAGACAGGTAGATCTATAGCTCTAGTGCAGCATGGTCTGATGCAAAAATGTGTGTTAGGGAAGCACTTCAAGAGTTTGTAAGAGTCCAATACATCTGTAAGAAACATATGAAAGAATAAAAAGAAATGAGAAAAAAAGTAAAAGTGAAGTTGTGGCTGGGAGGGATGGTATCCTGTCTCTCATGGATGTTTCCTCCCCATGAGTCTGTGCCCTGATTTGGAATAAAAAATTGGAATTCTGGGAGGAAAATAAAGGTAAATAAGGAAGTATGGAAGCAAAGAAAGGTTCCAACAAATCAAAAAGATCTTCAAACAGTCTGGCAAATTTCCTAGAAGATGTCTGTGACACCCTGATAAGTAACAGCAGCTAGGGTGGAATATCAGAATTTGGCTTCTGCTAAGAGGCGAAGGTAGGTTTTTTTACTGAAAAGTTTAAAAAAAATCAAAAAATGACATCTTGGTTGATTATATCCTTTAGCAACACAAAGCTTTGGTACAGCCGAGAGCATTACATCTTTGTATACACATAAATGTACAGACTTTTGATATAGCTTTGACGTCATTTAAAGACACTTTAGTCTTTTTCTCTCTCTCTTGTCTCTTTCTAGCTCTTTCCCACCTGTTTAGTTTAGCAGTTCTGTTTCACTTCCAGCAACTATATATTATGCATGTACGCTTCAGTAAAGATAAGAAGAATTTTGCAGCACACTAGCTTTGTATATAAGTATTCCTCTTGAAAGTGTAATATCAAACTGCAATTGTTTAATAACTGCTTTAGTCATAACAAAAGACTCTGAAACATACTTTTTATGGGGACATAAACCCTGTAGACACTCTGCTGTTTTTTTATTAATCTGATGATTGCTTAGATGTACACAGAAAAATATTTAAAGAAATTATTTGTTTTACATGGAAATTGTCCTTTCTTGTGTGCTCAATGAAATACTGCTGAGTATAAGTTCCCAGTTTGGTTAATGTTACATTTACTTGATTTATACTACTGGGGCTGCTTATACATGTAAACATATTTCTTAACAGTCTACAAAGTCTTAAAATGCTAGAGCTTTGTTAACATTTTTAATGCAATGAAAATGTCTTGGGTTTAGAGGGGATATTTTTCAGAAGTTCTAGTGGGAATAAGGCTGGGGTTTGTTTGTAATTCCTGACTCTCTAACTTTGTTATTCTAAATACAGTTGTTCCCTTAAATTAAGAATTTCTGGAGAATTTTTCTGCTAAATGTGAAATAGGCTTGATATGAAAATAATAAAGGTGAAATCTCAATTATGAAGAGCATTTCTGCACCAATAAAACACTGCTACAGGAAAGTACCAGTATTAGTAGCTTGTAGCTCAGAATTTCACTGATGGATGGAAAAAAGGATACTCCATCACTGTTCTGTCTGTCTCCAAAATACTTGAACTTACATCTGCCTTCCATGAGGTGATTTTGACTTACAGGGCAATTCCTGGGTTTGGGGAAAAACAAAACAAAGAAAAAAACTGAAACCAAAACAAACAATAAGAAACCACTCCAACAACCTCTCTCACTTCCTGCTGGCATCACTGTTTGAGCTTTAAAGGTAGAAGGGGAGAGGAGTACATCTGGACTGGCTATTGGCAGTAAGTCAGAAAACTTTGACCACATCCATGCACGAAATACAAGCAAACCAGTGAGATATGAGAAGACTACTTGAAGTGCAAATATAATTCTGCATGTGTTAGCAGGCACAAAGTCCAGCAATACTAGACTACGGCATAAAGACATCTACAAAATCTTATAGTGTATTTTTTCACTTCTACAGACTTTTTTCCTTTTTAAAACCTGAGCAACTAAGTAAAAATAAAGTAATTCACTTAATATCGCCAAATTACAGAATCTGCATTTTAAGTTGATTTTTTTCTTCATTTCCTTAACTAAAAATATTTTTCATCTGGTAATGTTTGTCTAATTCTTACAGCATCAGCAAAGCAAGGGGAAAAGCCAGAATACTACTTTGACAGTGTGTCTGTTTCTTCATACTTGCATTTGAAACGGCTCTGATCTATTCATAGGCTTTGACTTTCTGAGGAACGAAGATGGGACCTGGGGTAACACACGCTCTATTTCTGTGCCGGCTGATGACAGGATAGCTTGGTAAATGACAGAACTGGAGCCAGGAGGGTATCAAACACACGGCAGCAGCTGTCACAGCCTCCTTGCTGTGAATGCATGGAAGAAACTTCAAAAGCTGGAGTTCTCCAGGGATTCCTTGAACTCCCGTGTTTTTCTTTTTGTTGTTGTTGTTGCTTTTTCCTCAATCATGGCTCCCTGCCTGGCTTTTCTGTATTGCTGTATCTTCTTCTCATCCCTTCTGAGTCAAAATGGGAAGCTGCGAATATCTCCTGTTCTCGTGTCTAGAGGGGATATGAATTTTTAATCATTACTATCATTCATTATCATCATTATTTTATTGTATTTATGTAGTGCTGCTGGTCTGGCTGATGTTTTTATGAAGTGATGGGAAAGAAAGTCCTAACCTAGAGGACTTTACATTCAATTCATGAGACAAGCAACATCGCAGTCATATCACAATCAGGGAGCTGATGGGGAAGAGTAGGATAATGAAGCCAAAGGAAAAGGAGGTATCATTTAAAGCATGTTTTCCTCTTAATTTGTTAGCTGTTTGTTGACTTCCCTTACCTTGCAACAAAAACATCTGTTGATTTGTCTGGTCAGGCATGAAATTAGCATCAGAAATGTAGAAAGACAAATAAACATAAAGGCCAAAAAACCCCCAGACAGACTTTATGCTGTTAAATCCAACTCAGGATGACACATTCAGGTCTACCAGCCTTTTGTTGGAATTATTCTTCTCTGGACTTGTAAACTTAGGAAAGTTGAAATTACCAGCCAGTATTAGACATGAGTCATCTTAGCCAGTATCATGTCTTGGACCACTAGTTTAAAGGTCAGAATCTCTCCAGTTGACAAATTTGGGGTTATGTGTCCCAAGAACAGGTCTTGTCTCTAACAGTTTCAGACACAAATGTTACTGCAGACTTTTGAGTTGCATCACATATATTTTTCCATGGTATCCATCCATACCTTCCCTCTTGTGATGCAAGTGGGAATAGCTGGCTTAGATCTCTATTTAAACCACTCAGAAAAGCTATCATTTGCCACAACTGATAGCCTGAGGCAGACATGCTGCTGACACACATAGGCAAATTAAAAATAGGGTTTCAAAATTTGCATGGCAAGACAGTCACTGGAATAAATTCAGGCATCCAGGGATTACTTTAAAATAGCTGGAATGGAGAGTACCAGTATATTTGCACAGCACTTTACATGGGGACCTCCTGGTTTTAATAAAGTGACAACCTGATCTAGACAGAAGGTTAGTGCTGCCATAATATACATAACAGCACAAATATAACACAAGCCAAGAGCAAGACAGAGTGTCTCCTTTCCTAATTCATTGCTCAGCAAATCAATGAGAGGTCATTTTTTGGATCATGTCTGAAGACCTCCTGCAAATTTCAACTGAGGAAGAAGGTGATGGCTTTGCTTAATGGAACTGGGTGCAATTAGCAGATTAAATGCACTTCCATCTGTTTCCGGGTGCAATTCAGCATAGTTTAGGGCTTAGTTTATCCTGGCTCTGTACAAAAGCACTTCTTTTGTCTTGTTTCAACACTTGCTGTTGGTTCTGAAATTAGAAGACCAGAAGCAAGGAGTTAGAGCTGTTTGCTGGGGCAGACAGGCTGAGCTCCATGGAAGCACAGGGTGCAGCCCTTATCCCTCAGCATGTCCTAGGGAAAATAACTTAATCTAAACTGCTGGATTTCAGCTAAGGAGAGATCTTTTGCTGCTTTAGATAAAACTTCTAGCATAAGATGAGGGCACCTCTCCCTTCTGCTCACAGGAGCAGCTCCTTACATCTCTAGCTGCTTGCATTCATTTTGGTACGTAACCACTTTTCTAAAGGGAGGACCAGGACTACAGGTGGCTAGTGAGACCCACTGCCAGCAGTCTGTGCTAGATAGCTCCACTAGAGCCATTTTGCTATGGAAAGAGGATATATTAAGTCACAAAATGTTAAAAACTCTTAAGGTGTTACTTTGGGAAGCAAAATTTGATCAGAGCATGATCTGTGATTTCACTTTCCTTTCCCCACTGTGGGAGAAATTGAAATTTACAAAGGTTTTGATTTGTCAGAATTTGTGATGGGACTTAGACATTTTTCCAAGTAACAAATTATTTGACCCACACTTCAGGGTTAGAACAGGTTAAAATTATAAAATACTGGGCCTCTTCAGAAGTGATTATTCTGACAATCCTTTTTTCTTTACACAGAAGGCAAAGCCCATGTATGGGAAAGCAAAAGAGCTTCCAGAGCATTTGTGTAAAAATAATTCTGGGGGTTTTTTTCCACAAAAGCTTTGAAAAATATTCCTTTTTAAACAAATACTAGGAGTAAAAGGTTTATCTCTGGGTTTAAAAAAAACAAAGTTTGTGTATTTGCTGAGTTATCGAGATAGTCTATTCGTGTTCTCATTCTGTAAATTAAATTTCTTCTGACAAACTCATTTTCAGTCACAGTAATGAGCAGATAAACAAGGGGTAGCAGTGGATAGCTGCAGAGTGAATAGAATTATTCAGAGTGTGAACTTTTTTCCCTGAGGAGCATGTCAACTCTTAAAAATTTATGCATCTAGCCTTGAGATATGCAAGACATATGCATAAATAAATAAGCTTTTGAATGCATGCCATAGGTTTTGGCAGTGCTGGAGATATTGGGGAGGGGGAACAGAAAAAAAAATTCAATTGTTCTTGACTATTGAAGATGTACAATTACTGGGTGTAGTAATTAGATAATGAAGCTGTCCCTAATAAATCCATCTTATGGCTTTTGGAACTTTGTGTAGCCATGAGCATGAGGTTTTTACTGAATGCAGATTTGAGTACCAAGACCTTTTGCTGAGCATATTAATAGCTTATGAAATTTTGAAATTCTGAGGAAGGAACATGTCCATCCCATAATTTCACCAGCAGAGGCAGAAGAGACATAAGCTAAGACACATAATGGATACACAGCCTTTCCAACAACCCAAGTAACGCCCCGACCCCATCTTCATGCAGTGGTGCTCATCCATCTACCTGTCAACAGCTGATAGCCTCATGCCATAACTAGAAAAGTTCAGAAGTCTCTTAGCCATCTTACTCATTGCAAGAAGCTATCTTGTGCTTTGTTCAACTATTCTGCAATAGTTCTGAGACAAGATGGGAAGAATGTCTTTGTGGGCTTTTCTAAGGGGAAATCCTAGTGTACTTACTAAAGTCAGTCTCTCTGATTTCTGTTCTGCAGATCATTGTGTATGGAATGCTGGTAGTTGAGCTGGGGTGATTGTGGTGGGCTTCCAAATATAAGACATTACACTACTTTTTGGTACCACTAGAAGTTTTTCGCGTGGTCCTCTAGGATTTACTGGCTGCCTGTCAAGTAAGACACTGACTGAGGTGAGCAGTAACCTATCCAGCTCTGTTTCCCCCTCCTTGGTGTCCAGACTTTATGGAATAATACTCTTAAGACTCCTTTTAGTTTATAACTCTGGAAAGTTGTGGGTTGACAGGTATCTCTGGTGGGAACCCAGAGAATACTTGTTAATGGCAGTTATCCTCAGGGTCTCTTGAAGGTGGTGTTTTGGAGAAATCCTCACAAGGATGTATCTGTTTTTCTGAAATACCACTTTATTATCTGGAATACAGTATCACCTATTAAAAATAAAGAAAAGAAGAGAGCCTGACAGAGAAAAACCAGCTGGTCTAATTCTTATCTGGGTACTACTAGTCCAGTCACATACTAAAAACCAGTTCATGGTAACACTAGAAATGTTTTGCAGTGCCTTTTTTGCTTTTAAAATGCAATCTGTATGAACAAGACCTTTTACTGAATTTTTCAGTCATTGATATGACATGTAACAATTATTAATTTCATAGTTTCTTTAATATTACATGCTTTCAAGAGGTGTATGAAAATGCTTATTTCCCTGAGAGAATCATGTACTTTTTGATTTTGTATTCCATTTATTGAGTTTTCATTCCAATCTTTGTAAATTGAAAGTACTTTGCTTCTTAGTAACAAAGAAGACAAGCTTTTTAATTTAGAATTCTGTTGGAAGTGGCAAGGTTTTTTTTAAGAGAAAATCATGTTTTGAATTCAGAATACCATTATTTGGTGAAATAAAATTAACTTCTAAATCCATAATTTCTAATCACTACCTCTTAAAAAAGATTCCATTCATGGTTTACAGAATGTACAGCCAGCAAGTTAATGTCAGAACTTAGAAAATATATATGTTGCCTACGGCTTGAAAGTATGCAACTTCATCACTCTGTCAAATAACTTGAACCTTGGTGGTCTATGTCTCAGGTTGAATGTGTCACTTCCTTCTCTACCTCTGAAATGCATGAAAAATGTAATTTGTTTGATATTAAGTTGCCCAGTAGACTGCTGGAAGTCAGTGTCTGTATGTAGACCTGAATATAGTCATCAGGCTGTCCTATGTCATGGGCAAAATTTGGGGGGTCTAATATTCCATTTTCTAAAACTTTCTTTTAACACATATTTTAGAATGATAACTGATTAATTCATACCATGTTTAGCAAAAACATTTTGATCTGAAAACAAAACTGATGATTAGTAGCTGAAAAGTTTCTTTTGAATATTTTCCAAATGCGACTTCCTATTTTACTTTGCTTTGAAATGCTGAAATTAATTAGATAAATGTCTTTTTTTAATGAAGGCACTTACTGCTTTTTTGCTTGGTTTAGCTTTTTGGGGGAGGGTTTTGTGTGTTGGGTTTCTTTTTTAGAGATCTAGAAACAAAATGAGGCTTTTGGGAGTTTTATTAGACTAAAATTCCACTGGTCTCTCTTGTTCCCTTTTTGTCCCTTCCTTATGTGTTTTGTTTTGGTTTGGTTTGGTTTTTTTTTTACTTTTTTAGCAAGAGAAAACACTTTTTTAGTCATCCAGCTGTGGTATGATATGCGATGGCTGTTTGATAATGGACTACTCATGTACATTTTGTGCCAAAATGGCAAATTCTCTTTGTTAGCCTGAGTTCTAGCACTTGATACATTTTACCTTTTGACACAGAAGTCTTCAGAACTGTGTGCTTACATATTTGACTCTGCAACACACCTCTAAGCTGGCTGGGGCTCCCAAACCATGGCTTTAATAGAAGCTTCATGTTGCCTTAATAATTTACTGATTTATTATGAGATTATTCATCCCTCCTCATGGCAACAGTACAATATTATGTGATACATTTACCCTTGAAAAAGTAGCATCTCTTGGGTCTCTTCTTTCCATGATGCTCCTAATTTGATAAGTTTTGGGTGTTTCAGTCTTACTGAAATCTTTTCTTACTTGGACCTGAGAGTTTATAGAATTGCTCCTTAGTGTTTTCATTCTGCTCCTCCTGCTTCCACATGTATGCTTCGTACACTTCAGAATAAGCATTTTCACACACAATTCATGACCTTTCTAATGCTTTACCTCCCATCGGTGCACATCTGATATAAATTTTAAGCAGATGTCCATAGTCTTTATTTATAAAACGGAAACTCTCTCTCAATGTCTTTGTTATTTTTCCTTATCCTGTTATTACCTTCACACTGATTCCTGAGAAAACTGGGTTTTTTTAATAAGTGTTTCTTCTTAGCTGTGATACTTTTAGAGTATTTTTTCTACATGACAAGTTGTTCTCTTTTGATACTCATTTCCAGTTTGTACATACTTCCTTGCTTATCTCGAAATCTTAAAATTAATTTTACTTCTTACATCACATCCATAACTTCAGTATGAAATCAGTTATTGACGCTAGCAAGGAACAGAAAAAATAATCATTCATTCTCCTAATCACCCTCTTGTTTTTAAGCTTCTTTGGACACATCACTAATGCAGTTTATCCTGGAACACCTGGAGCACTATCCCGGCCAACAGAGAGTACATGCTGAATGCCCTTAGAATAAAGTCCAAATTTCTTCTCTACCAACCTGTGGAACCCTAAGCATTGCCCTCAGGTAGTGAGAAGGGAAAAGAAATGGAAAATTGACAGGTCATGTAACATGCATAAAAATGTAGCTGAAAGCCAAACACCACTATTTAAAGCTATGACTGAAGAGTACGCTGCCTTCAAGAGCTCTTCAGAGCAGGAGCTCTTACTGTCAGTACTGGCATCCCACCTTTTCTGCATGTTTGATGCCTGAGGCACCATGCAGAGGGACTGGGCATGTTGTGGGACACAAAGCATGTGATTTTCTACACTTGTACATGCATGAAGTCTGCTGCTTTGTAGAAATATTGCAAAAGAATGTGGTTGTCAACTCCAGTGTAATAAACGTGATTTATAACTATTGAGGTCTGGTCCAGTAGTACTTATATATTCACTGTGGTGTGGTGTAGGTATTTGGACACCTATTTTGATAGAGAACTCAACCACTTCCTTTGATTTTATTGGACAACTTCCATTCCTATGAGCTTGGTGGATGAGAATCTGTATTCAAAAACTAATTTCACTTTAATCTGGACTCAATTTCCTCAGCAGCTTTTGAAGATGATTTCTGAAGGTTAGTGTAAAAATCTTAGGGTTTTAAACTTAACATAAGAGATTCTAGATTGAAATAAAGACAAGGAAAAATAAATAAAAAAAAAAAAAATTCATGATCTTATAATTCTGCTGAATCCCAGCAAGCAAGAGCACATAAACTTTAAAATACTAAAGTAAGGATTTTAAAATCAATGGAGTGTTTAATAGGATTCTGCACAATGCATGCAAAATGTGGGAAACATAGCAACAGGCAAATTTGGAATGAGTGAAAGCTTGAATGTGGCTTGGTTACATAGTTAAAACTGGACAAGCAAAGAAAAATGTCAATAATCCAACCAAGAAGTCACACAAATATAGATTGGTGTCTCACTATCAATGAAAAAAAGCAATTAACAAACCAAAGCAAACAACTTGGAAAGCAGATGGCATTCTGGGAACCGGTAAGGGAATGTATTTTAAAAAAAAAGGTAATATATGAGTTGTTCAAATTATGCACTGAAGTCCACAGTATATCATTCACGTAAGGGGCAGCCTAGGATGACTACCTTTAATATACATAGTGTATGTCTACACTCAGGGGTATCCAGTACTAGATATAAAGTTATGCCTTCTAAGACACCTGGAGCAGGGGATAAAAAAACCCCACAGAAGTGTTCTCTAAGCAGGCAGTTATGCCAAAAGAATTATTATTTTTTTATTATTACTTTGTCTATGACAAGGTCTGGAAGTCTGAGGCTGAAAGGCTGGCAAAGATGTAATGCAGGACATTTATATGTTGGCAAAAAGGTACAAATCTCAACAGTGGACAACAAACAAATCCTTCTTATCATGGAACTTGTCTTCCGTACAGAAAGAAATATTCTTCAACCTTTTCCTGTAGCTGGTGCCCTGATGTGCCTTTCCTAGATGCCCAAACAGGATTTTTCCTCTGTGCTCTGCCTGCTTGTCCCTTCAACATGAGCAGCCATGAAACTAGAATTTATCATGGGCAATACGGTCCAGCTGGGGGACTGTCTTATCATACAGACACTGACTCTGTTCCCTATTTGGCTAGTCTCATTATGGCATCATGGCTGATTAGCCTAGTTTTCTCTACCTGCCTATAGTACATGATGTGGCAGAGATCAATTCACACTATGATTTAGCAGCACCCTCATCTGGGCTGGGGCATTTCATCACAGTAGCAGTCATATTGCAAGCCTGCTCTACGGTTACAGAGAAAGAAATGTGGATAATTTAAGAAGTTTCAGGAATTAAAATGCACTTTGCAAATAAGACGTTTGAAGAATAGCTATTTTCCCATATAATGTGGTACTTAAAAAGAAGTACTTGGATTAAAGGAGTCTTGGTTTTATTTTAGAAGTCAGTGATGTGTCATACCTTTTTAGCAAAATGCGATTAATGTAAAATTTTACAGTTACTTCCTAATATTAGTATGAAAAAAACCCAGCAGAAGTGGATAAAAATGCAATCAGCTTTTCACTTCATCAGTCATTAATCTCTCTTTGAATGAGAAACATCAGATGCAATTTTGAGGTGAATCACATGAGCCAGTGCTTACTAGTCCACTTGCCTGGCAATGATTTAGTCCAATTGATTTATTTCACAAGAAGAGTCCTGGCTGTAGCAACTGGCACCAGGAATAGGATCAGTCAAAGAGGACTGAATCTTGAAGCTCGGCTTCAGTGTGAACTCTTTGATGCCTGATGAAGGCTGAACTTTCATGGTGGCATCTCTCTCTGCAAGGCCACCAAGTGCATTTGTGTGGCCCTGGCCATTTCCACAGCCCTTTGAGAAAGGTGTTATTGCGAGATTTCTAACTTCTGCCATGTTTGTGGAAAACTGTCCAACAGATCCCAAAGAAGAGATGGGGAAGGGCTGGCACTGTGTCCCCGCCCCTATCCACCCCCAAACACATGCAATTATATGCACACCACTTCCTTAAATCAGGTTAAAAGGTCTACACACTATACACATAAATATATAAGCAGTTTAAACTCCTAAACCAAACCAACTTTCTCTCCTTTCTAAAAATAACATTGTTACACATCATGACCAGAACTTCTTTTTTCCTCAAATGGAAAAATAATTAAAAGCTTAATTTTTCCCTCCCTCTCACTGCCCAGCTCTACAGTATCTCCATCCATGTTTAGATTGCCATTACCTATTTTAATCCATCCATATTAATCCTGTGGTGATCTTCAATGATTTCAGTGCAGTGAGTCCATGAGACAAGCCTGTAAGTCTAGGGTGATTTGTAGTATTGTCCTTTTCTTTCATTGCTGATGTTAGTAAAGAAAAAAAAAAAATTGTTGCCCAAAGAAGTATGAAAATACATTTTGCTGACAGGCAGAGAGGGAACAATTTTGTTATGACTAAAAAAAAAAAATAAAATCAAAAGTTGTGAGGATAAAAGATGGTGAAATTGGGATGCAAAAATACTGAGAAAGGACTAGGCCTACTCATCTCACAAATGAAAGTGCATATACTCTGGGCCAGTTTCTGCAGCCTGCTTCTGGATGTTTAACTGGAATTTTGCATGGTGCATCTTTTTAAACTCACTCACATACATAATGTACCATTAACACATCAAAGCTTTTCCTTTAAGGCCCATGAATCACCCTGTCATGATTACACTACACCTAAGACCAGAGATGAATGCTGATGTGGGGGACTCTCTATACCTTAGGAAGAAGTTCACTGCTGGCAGCTGTGGGTAAGACTCCATGAGAGGGATAGCATAGGATAAACTAAAAAGGATTTACAGTGAAAAGGGGGCCAAGACAGAGTGCAATTCCTGAGGGATGAAAGCATGTAGTTATGATGCTTGTACATCTATACTCACACTAAAAACATGTTTCTGTAGCGCCAAAATAAAAAGTGTTTTCTCTACATGCATATACACACACAGAAAATTACACCTTTCTCCTAATCTCGGAATAAACCAGGAACCTCCAAAGACTAAGTAAACATATATACAAACTGTGTTGGAAAAATATCCTATTTTCCCTGGACGAAAAGCAAGGACCAGGCAGAGTACCCAACCAACATTGCCAGTGATGCAGTGTTGTAGTGGTCTGAAGCCAGCTCTAGCTGACAGCAGACCTGTGCTTTCTCTTCAGAGATGGGAGAGACAGATATGCAAAAACTGGAGAGAAGAGATCTTTATTTTCTTTGCGTTACCCATCTGCTTTGCTGGGATGCTGCCAGCAAGTGAAGGAATTCAAGCTGCACACAGGGTCAGACTGTCCTTAAAGTCCCTTAACATTTGTCATATATATATATTATACATGTAGTGCCACTGACTGAAGTGAGTTACTCTCACATCCAAGTAGTATTTAACCAGCAGAGATGCCAAAATCTATCTGTTTATTGCTGACTTTCAATTCATGTTTGAACACTGATACAGCTATCAAACTAGCTGCTAACTTAATCCCTACTACTCTTCTTTGACTGATTTGTTTCCCCCTGTTATGTTCAGCCTGATATAAACACCAGTGTTTTCTGTAAGTTGCTTTTTTCACCCTTCTGTTTAATAATCTCCCCAGCTGTTTTCCATGAGAAATGTGTTCATATTTCTGGAAAGCTTCATGCTTATTTTTTTTGTCATTTAAGCCCTCCTAGCAGTGTTGCCCTTTGTTGTTGTCTTTGTTGTGTAGCTGTACCACAATGATATGAACAAATGCTCATCTCTCTGAATTATCATGCTTCTTTTTCACTTGTGTTTCAGGTTATATCCCACAATTTACAAATTAGCATTATTAGCAGATTATTAGATATAATGACTATCTGTGGTGAATTTGGCTATTTCTCAGCTTAAAAAACATTTCTTTGTTGCATGAACATTTGGTTTTTTATTCTCAATTTACTAAATAATATGACTGGATGATGGTTTAATGTATTAATTCAGTGAAGCTGTTATGACCATAGGCTAATTTTGAGGTAAAACTTTACAAACCCTGTTCAGAGCTGTGTGATAGATCCTCAGGCAAAAAAATCTGCTCGAATCTTTTCAAACTCTGGAGTTTCCTACAGACTATGACTGTACACTCTTAATCTTCATTTTGCATCTAATTTATTGTTGTGCAATAGCTGTTATGTCATAAGACTGACTAGAAACAGGTAAAAGTATTTTGGAGAACAGTAAAATTCTAAAATTGTTCTAAAGACAGAAGAACATCCATAAATCCAGATTTCAGTTGTGAAGATGATTTTATCCATACATACACTATATATATACACACATACACACACTGTTTATATAAAAATTACATTTGTTGTTATAATAGTTTATTTTATTAATATTGTATTTTTACAATATTATTTTATTTGGAATATATATAATCTCTCTACAAATAATGATTGGGATTAAAAACTATTCTAAAAGCCAGGAAATAAAATTTTTTATTATAGCTATTGTATTTTGAGAGAAATAATGCGGGGGTTTTTTTGGTTGGTTTGTTTGTTTGTTTTGTGTGTGTGTGTGTGTGTTTTTATCTTTTTTTTGGGGTGGGGTTGTGGTTTCTTTTTTCATATTTACTGTGGCCAGAATGAAAATCCTCATGATTGATGTTAGCTTTCAACTCTATAGCTTGTTCCAGTTTGTGTCACAATATTTGACTGATGTAAGACTATTGTTTTTTGTTTGGATTTTTTTTTTTTTAACTGTGATGCGTGACAGCATGACTTTGAAATCAGTACAGAAGCAGGAAAACATGTCAGCTTGATTTATTTAGCTGTTTTACTGTTAATACTTCTCATCAAGTTTGTAGAATGATCAGGTAGCTAACACTAATGTCGTTATGCAAGGAGAGAATTTTAATCATTTTATGAATCTAACTTTGCAAAGAAAAATTGTTTCTCCATATTTGGAAAAGCATGTCTGTGGGGAGGTGTGCAAGGCATGACATGAATCAACAAGAGAGTTGATAGGCTTCTGACTTAACCTTTTCTCTTTCCTTTATAGGCCAGTTAAATGAGCTTAGCCTGTCTGATTTGATACTAACCAGATAGTTCAACACCGTGATAGGCTGCTGCTGGTGATGATGGGCTGCTGATGGTCTTGATTGGGCTGCCAGGTAGAGGCTTGATGGCCCTTAAAGCTGCCTCAGCCCGGTAGAAGGGGGAGTGATGTTAATGTTTTTTGGTTCTGTTTGGTCTCTGGTAAGACCCACAGCCCTTGAGCAGCCTGACCACAGGTGATACAAACTCATCTAGCAACTTCACTAAAGTGTGACAGGGGCTGTACCACACCAGCTGTGGCGACAGCAACTGGTAATTTGACTACAGTCTCACCTCCACTTCTCTCAAAAGGATACATTTGGCATGTGGACTTCTCCATGGCAGAGGATGAGAACATGGTCTCCCTCTGCAGATGAGAGGATAGGGCTTGCTCCTCTCTCTCCTCCGCAAAGCAGGGATGCCTCTTCGGTAAGATTTGCGCCTCTGATTGCGTCGGGTGATGCCCGGGTGATTCTGAGCTTCATGAATTACCAATTGGTTATTTTTCTATGTGCTCTCAATTATCTTTGGATACCTTTGGATTTGAGCGCTAATGTAGTAAGTGAATCTATTGAGGGCAATTCCGAATTTGCATTTCTGTTGCTTCAATAAACCGCTTTATTTGTGAATCCATAATTGTGGAAGTTCTTACTGAACTATATTCTACTATATGAGCGGATGTATAGTGTCGAGCTGGTTTTAACGGGGAGTTCAGCCCAGCCGCACCTGGCCCCTCCAGTCTCTGAGAAAAGGGTTGAGACACAAGGGGAAAGGGTGTGAGGGGGGGATTTCCTGCAAATTTCTATGCTCTTAATGCAATAGTTCCTCACGCTACCACCACTTGCAAATTCTATTTGGCTAGAATTAGAATTCTCTTCACTGTGTTATTTTCTCTTATACTTGTGCTTTTTTGATGCTTCTAACTGTTTATTAATGTTATACCAAGGTAACTTGAAGGAAAAATATTTTTCTCTAATTATATAGAGATGTCATCCTCTGGTAGAGCACATCACCATCACTGTATTGATGAAGAAATAAAATTACTCTAAACTTTCCACTTCTTCCAGTGTTTGGGACTTTTTGTTTGTGGGTTGTTTTTTTTAATTCTCGCGGGTGAAGGGGCTTTACTGTGGGATATGATAATAACTGAGAAAAGCATGAGAAGAATCTGACTTCACCTGTTTATTTTGATCATTTCGGCAATCATGTGGTGCCCTTGAGTAAACATTTTCTTTAAAGTGTTTCATTGCTACTATTTTTTATGTTCCCTGCAATGTGAGATTTTTCAGGTCTGTCATGTAACTTCCATATATATTCATCTGAAAGAAATCCACACTGCACCATTGTTCTTTGCTTTGTTTTCACCTATAATTCTTTCATGCTTAATAGATTTCATCTATGGACAAGTATTGTTTTTGACTTTTTTGCCGATGTTTACTCCTATGAGCCGATTTTCTACACAAGGCAGTTACAGCAACTCGCTTTGAAGAACGCTCTGGCCTTCACTTGTACTCAAGACATCTAAACTAGTGAACTTCTCATAGATTAACAGGTAGTGTTAAGAAGACACAAATCATTCTTGGCCTCAAACCACAACGGAAACGTTTTATGATCGCAAAATAATTTCCAAAGCTAGAAACTGCTGAGTTTTTACTTTGTTTTACCTTATCTTATTGAGAATGAAGGAAAGAGTCAATGTTTCTCAGAGTACTTCATCTCTCTGGTTGGTGGATCATGAATCTGGACGTGTCTGTGCTGTATTTCTCTTGGTTCCTAATTGTAAGAACAAGAGAGAGAACTAAGTCTTACCTACAGTTCAGTTAACTATATGGACAAAGGGATGCTGGAAACTGCACAGTCTGAAAACCTATGAGAACCTGGATGTATTTCTTTGGATTCTTTCATACTTTTTTTTTTGTGTGTGTGGAAAAGTAGAGATTCTTGTTTGTTTGTGGTGATGTGTCTTGTTTGTTTGGGGGGACTCTTTTCTGGTGGTGGTGTGTTTGTTGATTTTTTTGTTTGTTTGTTTGTTTGGTTTTGGTTTTTTTTGGTCTGTTTTGGTGGGTTTTTTTTCTTTTTCCTTTTTTTTCTTTAATTCGGTGGGGTTTTTTGTTTGCTTGGTGTGGGTTTGTTTTTTTTGTTTTGTGGTTTTTTGGGTTTTTTTAAACGTTTTAAATTGTAGCCAGAAATGTAGAAACTGATATTTATTCCAGCTTTAGTTCCTGGCTCATAGGAAACATTCAAAGGAACCAAGATTTTTGCTGCTAAGGTCCAGTGACATGCTGAATTCAACAGTGTTGTCTGAACCTAAGAGATAACAGGTAACTATAATACCCTAGGTCAGAGATTCCAAATGATTTTGGAGAAGTCTTTCTGGTAACTGGTAGCATCTCATTCTTCACTTGGAACCTTTCTATTGGTGCTGATAGAAGCCTGAAATGTAAACACTCTATCCATTTATGTTCTATCCTTCTTCACTTCACCCACCCCCA